>NC_041385.1:224699752-224808244 GCF_002162155.2 Triticum dicoccoides
ATGCCGCGCCGCCCGCCTCCGCCGTCGGGAGCCCGTCGGCTCCCTCCACCGCGCCGCCCCGGCCGGATCCGGCCGAGGGAAGGCCGGATCCGCCGCCTCCCTCGCCGGCCCCCTCCTCTCCGGCCTCCTCCCTCGTTGCCGGCGACGTCCGACTCCGGCGAGCTGCTGCCTCGGAATCCGTGCCCGCAGGTTGATTTTCCCCCCGAAATCGCCTAAGGCCTAAAATTATTGCATAATCATGCCATGTTTGACATGTTGTATCTCTGCATCCGTAGCTCCGTTTTGTGCGTATAATATATCAAATTGTTCGCCTCGACGAGTACTTCATTTCATTCCATTGCATCATTTTCATTTGAGCTCATCTTGATGCCCGAAATGCTGTTGGAAGAGTGCATGTTGATGTTAATCTGATGAAACTGTTATAACTTGCTCATTTATCATTTTTGCCATGATTGATGTGTGCATCCTATGAGGTTAATGTCTACATGTATGTTGATCTATGCCATGCCATCTTTCCAGTGGTGCCAATCATGTATTTTTGTGAGTTGTGTGCTGAGTGCATCGAGCTTGTTAAGTAGGGCACTTGCTGTTGCTGTTTTGCTAGGCAGATTCTGTTATATTTTGTTGCTATGTTAACATGCTTCTACTAATCATTCTATGCATAATCTGGAGATGTTCTATAAACATGTTTTGATCTACATGTCATGCTCTATCCATTCATGCCCTTGGTTGCAATTATAGCTTGCTGTAGATTGTTCATATCTTGCTCCAAAGTTGCTTCAAAATGTTGTTGTCAGCCTGTTAACATTAAGTTCACTTGTTCCCATGTGTTTTGTTAGTGGTCCATGAACCCTATGAACTTGTTCTTGCCATGCTTAGCTTCATAAACATGCCTTCTTACTGTTGGTTGCCTTGCCATGTCATGTATTGCTCTGTGGTGAGTGGTTCAAGCTCACCAACATGCCCATTTATTGTTGTTCCTGCCATGTATGAATCTGTAATATAACTTGCCATGTTTACATGGGTGCCATCATGTTTTCTATGCCTTTTGGCTCATGGTCAATAAGGGACTTTTGATCTATGCATTTAGTAGTATCATGCCATGCCTTTGTTTGACATGATAAGTTCCTGTAACATGTTGTTTGATAGCTCTAAACATTGCAACCTGATGTTATTTCTGCTAAAACCTGAAACTGTTAATATTTGCAATCTTCCCATGTGTTTTGGAGCATGTTCTAGTGATTTCTGGAGATAGCTCAGTGTTCATGTTTTGTTGTGCTTTACCTGTACTTCATGCTCATGCCTTTTGTTATTATGTTGGGGTGATGTAGCATGTTGTTTTGATGCTTGCAATATGCCTAGTTGTTGTTTTGGACAGATTGTTGTTATGACTTGTATAGTGTGTGTGTGTGTGTTGAACCGTTGCTCCGTTTTGAGTGTGCTCTATATGAAACTTGCTTGATTTTGCATGTAGCTTCATATTATCATGTTGCATCCTTGTTTTGGTGTGTTTGCTTGATGTTTGGGTGCATTTTGCATCAATGCCATGCTTAACTTGTTTTGCTCATATCTTTTAGACCGTAGCTCCGAATCTAATGAACTTATATGTAACTTGACTAGAATTTCGTGTAGATCATCTTGGTGATCTTTAACTTGCTGTTTAACAACTTGAACATAAGGTTTATTCAGTTCTGGACCAATTTCGTAATTTGCATATGAGGACTTATCGGAATTGTTATATGTTGTTCCCGGCCTCATTTAAACTTTCCTTGATGTGTTGTTCTTGTTTGCATCATCTCTTGCCATGAGTAGCTTCATGTAGCCTTGTCATGCATCATGCTTGTTGTGCATCATGCCTTGTCCATGTGTGGTGTGTTTACCTTGTTGTGTGCTTCTTCTCGATAGTTCCCGTTTCGTTGTGATCGTGAGGATTCGTTCGTCTACGCTTGGTTCGTCTTCGTGGCTTCATCTTCTTCATGGACTCGTTCTTATTCCTTGCGGGATTTCAGGCAAGATGACCGCTACCCTGGATCTCACTACTATCATTGCTATGCTAGTTGCTTCGTTCTATCGCTATGTTGCGTTACCTATCATTTGCTCTTCAAGCCTCCCAAATTGCCATAAACCTCTAACCTTTGACACCCTTCCTAGCAAACCTTTGCTTGGCTATGTTACCGCTTTGCTCAGCCCCTCTTATAGCATTGTTAGTTGCAGGTGAAGTTGAAGATTTCTCCATTGTGGACAGGGTTTTGTTGGGATATCACAATATCTCTTATATTATTAATGCATCTATATACTTGGTAAAGGGTGGAAGGCTCGGCCTTATGCCTAGTGTTTTGTTCCACTCTTGCCGCCCTAGTTTCCGTCATACCGGTGTTATGTTCCCGGATTTTGTGTTCCTAACGCGGTCGGGTGATTTATGGGACCCCCCTAACAGTTCGCTTTGAATAAAACTCCTCCAGCAAGGCCCAACATTGGTTTTACCATTTGCCTCACCGCCACCTATATTTCCCTTGGGAGTAATTAACCCAAGGGTCATCTTTATTTTAGCCCCTCCCCCGGGCCAGTGCCTGTCTAAGTGTTGGTCCGAAATGAGCAACCTGCGGGGCCACCTCGGGGAAACTCGAAGTCTGGTTTTACTCGTAGCTTGACTTATCCGGTGTTGCCCTAAGAATGAGATATGTGCAGCTCCTATCGGGATTGTCGGCGCATCGGGCGGCTTTGCTGGTCTTGTTTTAATATTGTCGAAATGTCTTGTAAACCGGGATTCCGAGACTGATCGGGTCTTCCTGGGAGAAGGTCTATTCCTTCGTTGATCGCGAGAGCTTGTCATGGGCTAAGTTGGGACACCCCTGCAGGGTTTAAACTTTCGAGAGCCGTGCCCGCGGTTATGTGGCAGATGGGAATTTGTTAATGTCCGGTTGTAGATAACTTGACACCAGATCCGAATTAAAACGCATCAACCGTGTGTAGCCGTGATGGTCTCTTCTCGGCGGAGTCCGGGAAGTGAACACGGTTTCTGTGTTATGTTTGACGTAAGTAGGTGTTCAGGATCACCTCTTGGTCATTGCTAGTTCACGACCGTTCCTTTGTTTCTCTTCTCGCTCTCATTTGCGTATGTTAGCCACCATATATGCTTAGTCGCTGCTGCAACCTCACCACTTTACCCCTTCCTTTCCCATTAAGCTTTGCTAGTCTTGATACCCATGGTAATGGGATTGCTGAGTCCTCGTGGCTCACAGATTACTACAACAACAGTTGCAGGTACAGGTTATACGATGATCATGACACGAGAGCGATGCTTGCTTTCTTGAGTTCTTCTTCTGCTTCTTCTTCGATCAGGGGATAGGTTCCGGGTCGGCAGCCTGGGCTAGCAGGGTGGATATTGTTTGAGTTTCTGTTTATGATTCATCCGTAGTCGGATGTTGTTCTTGTATGTTGTGATGTTGTATTCGTGTGGCATTGTATGCCTTATGTATGTATCCCCATCTATTATGTAATGTTGATGTAATGATATCCACCTTGCAAAAGCGTTTCAATATGCGGGTCTATCCTTGGTGGGACCTTCGAGTTCCTTTTGGATAGGATCGCATATTGGGCGTGACACTAATCAGTGTGTGGTGTGGTGGATTGCCTCTTGGGCTGATGATGAACGGTACAGAGGAAGAACAGCCTCGCGAGGGGTGTTCTTGTGGTGGTGAGGTGTTCTACTTAGGAAGGATTCGATCCCCTCCTACTGTGGTGGCTATCTCTATTTATAGAGGCCCTGGTCCTCTTCCCAAATATTGAGCGGGAAGGGAGCCAACAACGGCCATTTTGAAAGGGGACAGCTAGTACAAGCTATCCTGACTAAAGGTGGTCTTCGACTGCCAAAGGCACTGGTGATGACGCCGTCTTGGGCTCCATGGTGACCTCCATCCTGCCGTCCTACTAGTCTTGGTCTCGTTGCACTGATATGGAAACCTTTGCTTGATGCCTTGGTACTCCGCGCCTGCACTTGCCCCCTTTGCACCAAAGAGGAAACGAGGACACTGCGCAAGCTGGTGCCCGCCTGGCGCCCGCCTGGTCTTGATTGTCATTGCTTGCGTCGTGAGCGCCTCGCGAGGTACCCCTGCCTTGATCTCTCTGCCTCCTCGCGAGCCTGCCTGGTGAGGCCGCCCCTGAGGAGGCCTTGTGTCGTCCGTCCCGCGAGGCTTGGCTCCTCGTGGGGGTCTTGAGCTTGGGTTGATGAAGACGGGCCGTACTGGGCCACTGCTGAGCCACGCTGAAGGCTACAGGCAGGCAAGTCTGGGGACCTCCGTTCCCAGAACGCCGACAGTAGCCCCCGGGCCCAAGGCACGCTCGGACTTGACTTAGCAGCGAAGCCAAAGGGCAAGTGCGGAGCGCCGCGGGCCACAACAGCCTGCGGCCTTGGTCAATGCGTGGCGACTGATTGGATGTGGGCGTCTCCGCTTCCCCACGCTCCCCCAATATCTGCCTGGCTAGGCGGCCGTGAAGCTTTACACAGTTATTTCCTCTCCGCTGCCCGTGTGCTTCCTATTCCCCTTTCTTCCCCAAGCCTCTGTTTCCGCTTCCAATCTGACTTGAGCTCTGCCCCTTCCCTCACCATGGCGCCGACTAGCAAGGAGAAGGGATATAAGCCCTTGTCTTCGTCCAGCTTGCCTCCGGCAATCGAGCCCGCTGTCGGCCGGTCGCTGGTGCTCAATTTGGAGGCCTTGGGCAAGGTCTACCCTGCGCTCGCCTCCAGCTTCAACGAGTGCGGAAAGACGATGGCTTGGCCTGCATCCCATGCCTTTGTCGACAGGACCGTCACGGAGGTTCGATTATTCGTCGACACCCTGTGGGCTGGCCTGGTTCCCCCTTTCTCTGCTTTCTTCAATGCGGTGCTCTCCCACTATCAGATCCATATCATGCATCTTGATCCTCAATCCGTTATCCTTCTTGTTGTCTTGGCCTTCGTTTGCGAAGCCATGGTGGGCATTGCTCCCTCCATTGCCCTCTTGCGCCACTTCTTTTCCTTGCGTCTGATCGACCCCTTGCAGTGCTCGGGGTGCGTGAGCTTCCAGGCCGTGGCAGAGATGGCCGCTGAGGGAGTCCTGGGCTAGGGGGTCCTCGGACAACCGGACTATATACTTGGTTCGGACTGTTGGACTATGAAGATACAAGATTGAAGACTTCGTCCCGTGTCCGGGTGGGACTCTCCTTTGTGTGGAAGGCAAGCTTGGCAATTCGGATATGTAGATCTCCTTCTCTGTAACCGACTCTGTGTAACCCTAGCCCCCTCCGGTGTCTATATAAACCAGTGGGTTTAGTCCGTAGGACAACAACAATCATAATCATAGGCTAGCTTCTAGGGTTTAGCCTCTACGATCTCGTGGTAGATCAACTCAGCAGGAAGTAGGGTATTACCTCCATCGAGAGGGCCCGAACCTGGGTAAACATCGTGTCCCTTGCCTCCTGTTACCATTAGCCTTAGACGCACAGTTCGGGACCCCCTTCCCGAGATCCGCCGGTTTTGACACCGACGTTGGTGCTTTCATTGAGAGTTCCACTGTGCCGTCACGATAAGGCTTGATGGCTCGCCTTGTTGTCAAGGACAACATCACCTCTAGGGGAGCCCTGGCTGTAGGCCAGACTCTCCGGCTGGGCGGCTTTGTCATGACCGCCCGTTTGCCTGCCGCACCGACGATGACTTCTCAGGTCATCAAGAACAGCCTCCATGTTGTCTCGGAATTCACAGAGCAGATGGATCCAATGGAGCTCTCCTCCCTGAACAAGCTCTTGGATCGCGTCACTGCCCTGGGTGTCGCTATGGACTATGATCGGATCGGGCTTAAACCCGACCAAAGGGAGATTAACTCTCCACCGGTCACCCATCAGATAGCGGTGGTGGAGGAACAATGCAGCGATTCTTCCTCTATTTTGAGGACGAACTATGTCCGGATTCCCGAGCTCTCCGAGACGGATACCCGTCTACGGGAGGACATGGCCCAGGCTCCGAACCTAGAATCGGATGGCAGGCCAGGAAAATTGGGCAGCATCCGGGAGTCCGAGCCGCCAAGCTCGGAAGCTCCTTTGCCCCTGGGTCTCAGATCGGGTAAGGGTTTGGACTTAAATCTACCCACCCACCCAGACACAAGTGATCTTTCCCACATTAGACAAGAGCCCCAAGAGATAGTACATCACTTCTGGGCCAGATTCCTCCTTGTAATGAGCAAGGTTAAGGTGTCGCGAGGAAGAGGCAATCTCATTCTTTTGCAAAAATTGCACGGACAAGGGAATTCTCAACGCCGTAAGTCGCCGTGACATAGCACACTTCACTGACTTGGCGGCCATATTACAAAAGTACTGTGCGATGGAAAGCGCATGGAAAACCCAAACAAAATTCTAGGATCCTCCGGCTCTCACTAAATCCCTTGTCCGAACAAAAAGGGTGCACTCTCACAAGTCACCCGATCCAATCACAAAGAAACCAAAGCCCACTACAGGGCGTGGAACCGTATTGGAGGGATGGCTCAATGGGCCATGCAAAATTCACAGTACACTAGATACCATACCAACACACAGCCTTAGAGCATGTTGGATACTCTGGAAGGTGGCCAAGAGCGGCGAGGATCTCCTCATCAACAATACTGCAGAGCACCATCACGCGGAGAATAACAATACAGTACTGACAGTCTTCGAGACTTTCGCCTCAAACAATAGGCGCAAGCGAGCACTCCGCAGCCTCGCCGAAGTCTGCCACGTTGCAGCAATAAATCCATGGAACGACACGGCCATAACCTTCAATGCCGGTGACGAACCTCAATTCCGAATAGTCCGAGCACCAGCCACTTTGGTCCTTAGTCTAATTGTGGACGGCTTCCGGCTTACTAAAGTGCTCATGGACGATGGCAGCGGATTAAACCTCATCTACAAGGAAACTCTCAACAAAATGGAGATAGACAAGAGCCGCATTGAGCAAAGTAGCACTACCTTCAGAGGAATCATCCCTAGTCGGGAGGCACGATGTGCGGGAAAAATCACACTGGATGTGGTATTCGGCACGCTGGAGAATTATAGGTCCAAACAAATCACATTCCAAGTGGCCCCGTTCAGTAGTGGATACCACGCCCTTTTAGGGCGGGATGCATTCACGAGTTTCGAAGTTATAGCCCATTACGGGTACATGAAGCTCAAGATGCCTGGGCCCAATGGAATCATCACTCTAGCTAGTGATCCGGACATAGCACTCCGCGCCGAAAATAAAACCGCCGCACTAGCCCTGGAGGCATTATCCGAAGCTCTCGCGGCCGAAGAATTAACTCTGTTGCGCTCCACAGTGGACAGGGACGATGTGATACTCGACAAACGACCCAAGTCCACCTCTTTTAAACCAGCGGACGAAATAGTCAAATTCCAGGTCCACCCAACGGACCCTACAAAAACAGCATCCACTGGGGCACAGCTGAACCCCACAATAGACGCCACACTGCGAGAGTTCTTGCGCGAGAATTGGGACATCTTCGCCTGGCATCCTTCAGACATGCCAGGTATCCCACGCAGGCTGGCCAAGCATAGCCTAAACATACTAAAGGGATACAAGTCAGTCAAGCAGACTCTTCGGCGCTTTTCAGAACCTAAGCGACAAGCCATGGTAGAAGAGCTAGCCAAGCTACTCGAGGCTGGATTCATCACAGAAGTAAAACATCTGGACTGGCTAGCATACCTGGTGATGGTACCAAAGAAGGACAAATCCTGGCGCCTATGTGCCGATTTCAAGGACCTCAATAAGGCTTGCCCTAAGGATCCCTTCCCCCTCCCCCGCATTGATCAAATCATCAATGCTACCACAGGACATGACTCATTGTGTTTCCTCGATGCATACTCCGGATACCATCACAAGATGGCGGAGTCCGATCAAGCCGCAACGGCATTCATCACTCCATACAGCCCCTTCTGTTTTAACACCATGCCGTTTGGCCTCAAAAACGCCGGTGCAACCTATCAACACATGATTCAGACATGCCTGGAAACACAAATCGGCAAAACAGTGGAGGCATACATAGACGATGTGGTCATCAAAACCAGACACGTCGAATCCTTAATAGACGACTTGAGGCTTATGTTCGACAATCTCCGAACATATGACATCAAGCTCAATCCGGAAAAATGCGTCTTCGGCGTACCTGCCAGAAAGCTCTTGGGCTTCATCGTTTCCAATAGAGGAATTGAAGCAAATCCGGCTAAAATCCGAGCTCTGTCACAGTTGGCTACCCCAACAGACCTCAAGCAAATCCAGAAATTAACTGGATGCGTAGCTGCCCTAAGCCGCTTTATCTCCCGATTAGGAGAAAAGGCACGACCTCTCTATCGCCTTCTTCGACGCACCGAACACTTCGAGTGGACGGATGCGGCTACAGTCGGACTGGAAGAAATAAAGGCCCTCTTGGCCAGCAATCCAATCCTGGCCGCGCCAAATATTGGCGAACCCATGTTGTTATATATAGCCGCAACACACCAGGTTGTAAGCCCAGTGCTCGTCGTCGAACGAGAGACTGACAGACATAAGTTCCCGCTTCAAAAGTCGGTATACTACGTATCCACCATCCTCACTCCATGCAAATCACGGTACCCACATTATCAAAAGATAGCATACGCGGTCTTCATGGCATCTCGAAAATTACGACACTACTTTCAAGAGTGTTCAATCACGGTGGCCTCGGAAGTACCACTCAACGATATAATAAATAATCATGATGCCACGGGCCGTATTGCTAAATGGGCTATCAAGCTCCTCCCGTTCGACATAACATACAAACCACGGCAAGCCATTAAGTCGCAAGTACTGGCTGACTTCGTTGTCGAATGGACAGAACCCGAACTCCCTAAAGAGTACGACACGTACTCCAATTGGATCATGCACTTTGATGGCTCTAAGATGCTGGCTGGTCTGGGGGCAGGCGTTGTCCTGACATCCCCCACCAGAGATACAGTCCAATACGTACTCCAAATACTATACACAGATTCCAACAATGTTGCTGAATATGAGGCTCTGTTGCATGGTCTTCGGATGGCAGTCTCCATGGGCATTCAACGCCTAGAAGTGCGTGGGGATTTGAACCTCGCAATATCTCAAATAAATGGAGACTTTGACGCCAAGGACCCAAAAATGGCGGCCTACCGCAATGCCGTCCTCAAAATGTCAGATCGGTTCGAGGGGCTCGAATTCCACCATGTGGTCCGAGAAAACAATCAAGCGGCGGATATCCTCACCCGCATCGCCGCTAAGCGCGACCCCGTCCCACCTAATATCTTCTTGGAAAGGTTGTTCAAGCCATTAGTGGTGTGGGAAGGGGAGACCGGCAATACCAGTCCAGATCTGAACACAAACCCAGATCCCGAACACTCTGACATAATCGGAGGCTCCGCCACCGAAATAACACCTTCGGCCCACGTGATTATGGCTGTCATCGCCCCGTGGATAGATCCCTTCTTAGCCTACCTAAATAGGCAAGAACTCCCTAAGGACCAAAATGAGGCACGTTGCATTGTGTGGCATTCTAAAGCCTACAAGGTCCACAAGGGAGAGCTTTATAAGAAAAGCGCGACTAGAGTGCTCCAAAGGTGCATCTCCGAACAGGAAGGACAACAGCTTTGGCAGAAATTCATGCTGGACTCGGCGGCCACCACGCTGCAGCTCGGGCCCTTGTAAGCAAGGCCTTCCGTACAGGTTTTTACTGGCCGACAGCCCGAGTGCACAGGACCTCGTCCAACATTGCGTCAGTTGCCAGCTTTTTGCAAATCAAAGCCATATACCACCTACCGCTCTCCAAACAATCCCCATAACTTGGCCCTTTGCGGTCTGGGGGCTCGATATGGTTGGACCCCTTAAAGGAGGAAGCCATAAGAAAAAATACTTGTTGGTCATGGTAGATAAATTCACCAAATGGATAGAGGCCAAACCAGTTAAAACGGCCGAATCCGGACCAGTGATAGACTTTATATCCAGGGTTGTACGCCATTACGGTGTCCCTCACAGCATCATCACTGATAACGGCTCCAACTTCACAGCCGATAAGGTGAAAACTTGGTGCAGCAAAAAGGGCATTAAGCTTGATTATGCCTCTGTCTAACACCCCCAAACAAATGGTCAAGTCAAACGAGCAAATGGTCTTATTATGAGCGGCATCAAACCCAGACTAGTGCGATCCTTGAAGGAATCAGATACGCACTGGGTTGAGGATCTCAACTCCGTACTATGGGGGCTATGGACCACGCTAAATCGCACCACCAGATACACTCCATTTTTTGTGGTGTACGGCGCAGAGGGAGTACTACCCTGCGATATCATTCATGACTCACCTCGAGTGCGCATGTACGAAGAGAGAGAAGCCGAGCTAGATCGGCAGGACAGTTTAGATGCCCTGGAGGAGAAGTGTGACGTCACAAAGGCCCGTTCCGCATTCTATTAGTAGCAGGCTCGAAGGTATCAAAGCAGAGAAGTACAGGACAAAACTTATAATGTTGGCGAACTCGTTCTACGCCTACCGGAGAAGAAAAAGGACAAGCTCAAGCCCAAGTGGGAGGGTCCCTTCATCGTTGATAAAGTTCTCACCGGAGGAGCATACCGTCTAAGTGATGCATCAGATAACCGACTCGAGCCGAAGCCATGGAACGCGTCCAGACTCCGAAGATTATACGCCTAGTACCAAACTCTGTGTTCGTCTCCCTACCTTCGCCTTTTTTTAGTTATATCCTCCTTCTTTCTTTCTTTCCTTTTTATATAGCCTTAAAAGCTTTAAGTGTGCTTCGATCGCACACCCCTGCCGCGCTATGCCTGCTTAATATACCTGGGGGCTTCTTATACAAAAGCTTAATATAATTATCTTCTGGGCTTTATGCCCACCACATATGCGTCACTTCTCCATATGTGCCTTTCTTCGCCATTATATGCATCGATATGACTTAAATTTTGGCCAAGCTAGGTTGCCTGGCTCTTGTGTTTATGCCCTACATTCCCGTTAATTCGGCTTGGGCATAAGGGGAGCACCTCTGCGATTGTTACTGCCGGGTCAGCCGGACATGTACCTCGGACTGGGTGAAGCAGAAAGCTAGCGTTCTTAAGGGAATATTCGGTCGGTGAACAAAAGATGTTTCTTACTTATTTCAATACATGCCCCCAGATGTTTATATCCTGCATCGCTCTTCGCAGTTCGGACATGCACATTAATGCATGGGTACCCAGGGAAAGGAACCCTTAACGGAACTATTCTCCCTGGAAGATGTTTCTTACTATCCTTGTAATATAACATAGCTAGTTGGGTACTTGTCTGTTCAAGCACTTATGACACCTACGCCTGGTTTCCACGCATACCCCGGTTTTTTCATAACTGAGCGGGTATTAGGATACACTCCGGACTGTCGGATCCGGAGGTTGAAGCAAAAAGGTCTGCCATGACAAATGATTTACAATCTGGCTAGGGACAAAATATGTCATTTGAAGTACACAGTCACTTAGAATGACTAAATTCTTCTTCCATACCATCCAACAGGCTGTCTAGCCTACAATCCTATTGGAAATACTTTGCGGCTAATGCTACCTGGTCATATACCAGACAAACGGGTATCTCTTTCCCATCTGACCCTACAGGTCCGACCTCAGCCATGTGGTACGGGTAGCCTTGGTGTATCGCGTCTTCACCATGGCACGGGCTTCCCTTGCACCTTGTCGGTAGGCCAATATCTTCCATAATCAGAAGCAACGCCGCGCTCCCTTGAGCATCTCCACAAGCTTATCCATGCCTCCGGGCAGGGATGCGAACGGCCACAAGGCCTAGGCAATACCCTGCATCACCTGCCGAATTTGTCCGTGCAGTTGTGAGAGCTCTTGCAGAAGATCGCCTGCAGATCCGAGCATCTCCTCTTCGGGACGACCCGTCAGCATACCTACAGACGTAATTATGTTAGCCCGCTTCTTCGCTGAACTTTATAAAGTTTTGTTCGAGCACTTACTAAAAATGCCACATCGAAGCCTCTTATTCTCCTTTACGGAGTCAGCAAGCTGGGCCCGAACATCTTTTAATTCAACGTCCAGCCGGGTCTTCGCGTCCTAGAGATCATTCTTCTCCCGTATAACCTTTGTAAGCACGCGCTCGCCAGCCATTAGCTATCGTTGAGCATGTTGCTCATCCTCCGATATGATTTCTGGATTACCTCCGGGATTGTCTGCAGAATCTATTGTTAGATTTGCATGCATGCCGAATACTAACTGGTATATGTCAATACACTCTTTTCGATCAAGACAAGTATTACCAGACGAGGCCTTCTTGGACTCGTCCATTCCGGCAACTGCGACCCGTAGCTGGGCTTTGCACTCTTCTAGCTCTTGAGACAACTGGGTATTCTTCTTCGTGAGAGCCTACACATACAATGATCCTTAAATCAGTTGCGCCAACTATTTCAAGTCTCAAGGGCTACTGATATACATAATTATCAGAATTTCTTACCTGTATGTCCTTTACATACTGGTCCGTGGCTCTGGCAAGGCCATCTTGAGTGGCTCGGATGTACGCATCTCCTGAGTTAAAGGCATTGAACGCCTCTTCGGAGAAACTAGGGTCGCGGAGTATGGCTCGGCGGCACCTGTGATTCATGGCGCTCTCCACTTCAGAATTCGTAGCGGACAGTATATCCGCATCCTCTATAGGGGGACCATACGGCGTCGTCCCGTGTTAGCCTCTGCCCCTAAGTCCAGCTCTGGAGTCCGGCTGGTGGAGGCGTGGCCAGCAGGCTCTCCGGACACAGTCCGGCGAGCATTTTTTCTGCCAGGAACCACAGATGTTATTATATTTTTTAAGATGATAATCGCGGAGCAAGGTTTTAATCATACCTCTGCGATGGCGTCTCAGTCATGACCGCCTTCCTTTTGAGCCTACCCGGCTTCGGTGCCCCTTGTTGACGAGTCACCGTGGGTTCGGCACGGCGCCCGGATGGCCTTCCCTGTAAGACACAATATATGTGCGGTGGGTAAGATGCAAAGAAGGGATCCTTCTCGGAAGTTGGGACTCCGGTTTTACTTACATGCGATGCAGGGAGTAGGCCAGGGTAATCGGCTATGATGGCCACCAAGGCACCATCAGGGCTTAGCTGATAGAATGCCCTATTAATAAGCTCCACAAATACGTCCGGATCTTCTTCGAGTCCGGGGTCGAGGGCCCGGTCGGGGTCCTCTGGCTGTGGAGACAGGTTGTGGACCTCCCTCATAGCTTTTTGCAGTTCCTGCTATGAATTGGCAAGGTAAATATTTGTGATGAAGAATGCGGGAAAGACTAGAATAAAAGATAGCAGCTCACCCAGCTTGGGGGGGGGGGGGTTGTACATGGAGAATCCATCCCATGGCTTAATACGGTTGAACTCCTCTTCTTCTCCTTTGTACAAATCAGATAGTATTTTCACCAGAGCGGCGGCAGAGTCCGAACCTTTACGGCCGCAGCGGTGGGGTCGTCTTCTCCATTGATGTGCCACATGGGTTTGCCCCTATATTTAAGTGGCTGCACTCCCCGCATTATATGTCAGGACCCGACTCAATGCCACACCGATCTAGCATGTAACACCTCATATCACTTTGCGGCCTCACGCACGGTATTCCCACGGGTGTCGCCTTACCAGGCCCGGGACCGTTTGCGCCTTTTGGCACACGTATATGATAGTGTCGCTAGCATCCATATGACAAGGAGCCCGGGCTGACATGGCTAGTCGTGAACCCAAAGTGGCACTAACTTACAAGGACAGGCATACATGACCCAGCAACGAACGTGTCGGTCATCAGCGAGTGAATTCAGGTTGTAGCAACTGGGCTAGCAGGACTCCGGTAGACACCGCGTGACATTTCCCTGAAGGGACAGACACAGGAACGAAGAAGGACACATGCCGGCCAGCCTAAGTGTTTTGGTGCAGTAGCAAGCTACCAGGGCTCAGTGGAAGCACTAGGAGACATTTCCCAGTAAGAGAGGCTACTAAGGATAAACAACTAGATAGTCAGATCCCACACATACCAAGCATTTCAATAACATACACACAATAAGCTTGATATGTGCAAATACAACATGGCATCACAACATGACTCTACAACTCAAGTATTTTATTCAATAGGCTCCAAGGAGCGAGATATCACAAACATGAGTGTCATGACCCAACATTCAGAGCATGCAAGTCAAAGCACAAGCGGAAGCTTAACATGTCTAAGTACAGACATCTACAAATGAAAGAGGCTCAGAAGCCTGACTATCTACCAGATCCTGCCGAGGGCTCAAGATCATAGCTGAGGTAACAAGCTAAACGTCGAAGTCCACGTGGAACTACTAGTGAGATGGAAGTCTCTGCAAAAACATAAAATAGGCAAACGTGAGTACAAATGTACCCAGCAAGACTTACATCAGAACTAACTACATATGCATCATTATCAACAAAGGGGATGGTGGGGTGTAACTGCAGCAAGCCAGCTTTGACTCGGTGGCTATCCTGAACTACGACTGCAAGTAACTCTTTTGCGGTGGCGCACACGAGTCCACATATTCTCCAACCAATACACCACTATGGATCCGCTCCCGTCTTCCTACGAGAACGCCATCCATAGCACTCATGCTTATCTTGCGCATTTTAGAGTATCCACTTTCACTTGTCTATGAACTGTATAGGCAACCCAGAGGTCCTTTACCGCGGACACGGCTATTCGAATAGATCATATTAACCCTCAGGGGTGTACTTCTTCACACACGCTCTCGCCACTTACCGCCATGTACACGTCATGTATCTCGGCAACCTTCAAGCGGAAGCCTGGCGAGGGTGTCGGCCACGACCTGACTAACCACGCAAGTCTCTAGTCTAGGTTTATTGCCTATTCGGGTTCCATCCTCAAGGAGATCCGTCCGGGGTGTCGCTCACGGCCCCAAACAATGTGTACAGGGTTCCAAGCCCACCAATCGGGCGGCGCTTGGCATACCCGGCAACGGTGCCTAGTTTGACCCAAGCCCACATGTACCAGGTGCCACTTGGTAGACTACTAACACAACCTACAAACACCAAAAACTAGTTGCAACTCCTGGACAGAGATCAGGCTGATTAAGAAGTCAAGAAGGGTCGAGTTACCGGAACCCAATGTGTGGTAGTAACTGTTCATGGATCACAAACACAGAACTCAGTTCCTGAGGACGGCTTCAATGAGACAACCCACCATGTACTCCTACATGGCCTCTCACCGCTACCTTTACCAAATCATGTTCACACACTTAGCTCACACACAGTAGGACATGTTCATCACCATTCCAATTCATCCCCGATGAATCAGACCTGACTCAACTCTAAGCAGCAGCAGGCATGACAAACAAGCATGAATGAGTAGGCACAATAGGGCTCAAACAACTCCTATTCATGCTAGTGGGTTTTATCTATTTACTGTGGCAATGACAGGTCATGCAGAGGAAAGGGGTTCAACTACCGCAGCATGTAACAGTTGAATCATTGTTGTCCTAATGCAGTAAAAAAGAGCAGGAGCGAGAGAGTGGGATTGTATCGGAATGAACAAGGGGGTTTTGCTTGCCTGGCACTTCTGAAGATAGTATAGTTCTTCATCGGTGTCATCGAACTCATCGTCGGAACACCGTCTACTGAGAGGGGACAAATACCGGCAACACAGAAGGAAACACAATCAATGCAATGCACAATATGATGCATGATCATGACATGGCAAAATGAGTGTGTTGGGCTAATGCAACTACAAGCAAGGTGGTTTGAGTCATTTTGAACCCAAGGTTCAAGTTCAAACTCAAACTATGACTTTATAAAGTGCATTATCATATTTTGACATAAACAGCAGGTTTAAGCTTCTTAAACATCCATGAAACCATTGCAGATGGATAGATTGGGTTTTTCTTATCATTTTTCATGTATAACTCTTTTCAATCTGAGTTATAGATTATTTTCTATGAATTTTTGAAGTTTATAACGTTTTCTGAAATAAATAAACCATTTAAGATTTATTTAAATTCCAGAAATGAATTACTGTGTCAGCATGACGTCACTGTGATGTCAGAGGTCAACAGGGCTGGTCCAGGTCAAACCTGACCAGTGGGGCTCGCATGTCAGTGGCTATGGCTTTAATTAAGAAGGTTTAAACATAAACCGTGGATTAACTGGGTAGTGGGTCCCAGTGTCAGTGGCACAATTTTTAGTTAGCGGGAGATTAACCTCTAACAGTGGCAATTAGCACTAATTATAACTCTACACTAATTCAGTCAAAGGTCGACCCCACATGTCATGGACACAGGGGGGTCCCGTCGATGTCAAAGTGGGTCAAACCCACCGGCGTTTAGCCGCCGCCGGGGTCAAACGCGGTGAAGGTGCTCGGGATTGGGCTGTGGTGCCCCGTTCGATGCGCGGCTAGGCTCATTGGAGAGCTCTTGCCAGCGCGCATCGAATGGGAGTGGTAGACGGGTGTGTGGTGGCCGGAGCTGAGGATGGCGAGCTCGGCAGCGGCGGCCGGCGTTCGGGTGTGCATGGAAACGCGGCTGCGGTGGCCTAGGCGATGCGTATGCGGAACCTAAGCTATCTACGCGATGCGGCAAGGAGAATGGCTGTGTACCCGGGACCTAATGGTCACCGGAGCATCGGCGGCGGCAAGCACGGGAGGCGGCGGGTTTCGATCGTCGGTGAAGCGGCAGCTACGGCGTGCAACCGAGAAAACGGAGAGGGGGAGAAGGAGCAGCAGCTCACAGCGGTTGCAGCAGGCGTCGAAGCGGGCTCGGGGAAGGCCGGAGCTGAGCGGGGCAGCGAGGCGGATCTCCGGCATCGGGAGGTTGAAGACGAGCTCGGTGAGGTCGTTCGGGGGCTTCCGGTGCCGCGTGGCTCGGCGGAGAGGGCTAGGGCGACGAGGCGGAGCTTCTGGAGTGCTCGAGGGGACAAGGGAGAGGCGATGGCCGTGGTGGTGCTCATCGGCGGTGGCGGGCGCATTCGCTGAGGTGGGGAATGGCGAGGGAGAGAGCAGGGGGAGAGTGAGAGAGGTGGGCAGATCGGGACGACACCGGGGCGTTCATCCATGCGTCCAGGGGATCGGCGGCAAGCAAGAGGTGGCAAGGCGCGTGCTCACGCACGGCGGCCACACGCGTTGTCCTCCTGGTGGGAGGAAGATGACAGAGGAGGGGGGCAGGTGGGCTGGGCTGGCCAACTGGGCCGGCCAGTTGGGCTTTGGTGGGTACCAGGTAGGTTTCTTCTCTCTCTCTGCTTTTCCTATTTTAGTTTCTGTTTTCTATTATTCTATAGTCTTTAGGGCTTTATTAAAAATACTCAAACAGACCCAAAAATCATGAAACTCCTCAATGCCACTGGTTGGAATATAACCAACAACAAACATTTTAGTTTATGATTATTTGAGCATTTAAAATATTTAATAGCATTTAAATGTCCAAATGCAAATAGAGTATGATTTAATCCAGAGCCCAAATATGTCATGGAAAAATGTGCATCACCTCTGTTTACTGTTTCCAGCATTTTCCAAGAATGATGAACATTTTTGAAAGCCATTTGGATTTACTGGAAATATTTTGGTTGAACCTAGTGAATTCCCTTAATGCTAGGGTTTAGGCAATCCCCATTTCAAGTTTCTGAGAATTTTAAACATGATGCACACATGAAGGGCTAGCCTAGTGCATACCAGAACTAGGGATGTGACATTATACATATTGACATAACCTCAATTATTGTCAGTCCTGATTTGGCCGGCGTCTTTATCCTGTCCATCAGGAAGAGAACCTCTCTGGTATCTTCCTCTTGGGGGCTCCGGGGGCGCCAGCTGTGGCGTTTCTTCAATGGGGCATTTGGAAACTTAGGAAGGCCCAACCGAATAGGGTCCGGAAGGGGGACATCCTCCCTATAAAACCACTCTGAAGGCCAGTCTTCGGATGTCTTCTTCGGAGTACCGGACATGTATTCGGTCCCGGCGATGCACCATATTTTGGCTCCGCCCACTTGATATATCGACCCCTCCTGAGTGCGGGGTACGAGGCAGTATAGCTTCTTCCATAGCTCGAAATGAGCTTCGCAGCCCAGAAATAGCTTGCATAAGGCAACATAGCCTGCGATATGTAGTATGGAGGCAGGAGTAAAGTTATGCAGCTGGAGGCCGTAGAACTCCAGGAGCCCGCGGAGGAATGGATGGATTGGAAATCCGAGTCCCCTCAGCTAATAAGGGACAAAGCATACCCGCTCCCCCTTGGATGGGTTGGGAAAACTCTCCGCTTGCTCCTCGCCATTATAAGTGGCAAGTCTAGCTCGGACGGGGACCATGTACGCAGGCAGGAGAAACCCCTGGGTCTGCAACTCTACCAATCGGCTATGGGGGACAGAACACTTCTCCCAATCGCCTGGCTTAGTACTACGGGAGCGAGAGGAGGAGCTGCAACGGCCGGCCATGATGGGATGGCTTCTTCCGGGCGCGCTCTGATGAATACTCGCTGGGGGAGGATGGTGTGATTTGGATCTGAGGATCCCCGTCTCTTTAAATAGAAGATTTACTTACATGGTCAGGGTGGCAAATGTAAAAATGCCCCGACTTCTCGCATTTGCTCGACACATGGAGATAGCCATTATTGAAGCACAGAAGCCGAGGAGTGCAACATTAATGGGAAGCCGGACACTGCTTGTTACAACAGGTACTCAGGGGTTTTGGAGAAGAACCCGCCTTGCAATGCCGAAGACAATCTGCGTGCTGGACTCATCGTCATTGAAGCCTGGTTCGGGGGCTACTGAGGGAGTCCTGGATTAGGGGGTCCTTGGACAGCCAGACTATATACTTTGGTCGGACTGTTGGACTATGAAGATACAAGATTGAAGACTTCGTCCCGTGTCCGGGTGGGACTCTCCTTTGCGTGGAAGGCAAGCTTGGCAATTCGGATATGTAGATCTCCTTCTCTGTAACCGACTCTGTGTAACCCTAGCCCCCTCCGGTGTCTATATAAACCGGAGGGTTTAGTCCGTAGGACAACAACAATCATAATCATAGGCTAGCTTCTAGGGTTTAGCTTCTACAATCTCGTGGTAGATCAACTGTTGTAATACTCATATCATCAAGATCAATCAAGCAGGAAGTAGGGTATTACCTCCATCGAGACGGCCCGAACCTGGGTAAACATTGTGTCCCCCGCCTCCTGTTACCATTAGCCTTAGACACACAGTTCGGGACCCCCTACCCGAGGTCCACCGGTTTTGACACCGACAGCCGCATCGGGGATCGATTGACGGCGGCCAGATACCAAGGACGACGCCAATGGGGCAAAGGGGACGCCAGTGGTTCCCCCAACGACCATGGGTCCTCTGTCAGGGGCAGGCTTTGCAACACCTCCCCGGCAGAGGGCCTACCTCCGGGAAACACCTTGCTCCGTGCGCCGCATGGAGGGGCCTGGCTCCCTGCCCCTCTCCTGCAGCCCCCAATGCGCTCCTCCTGGTGGAAGGGAGGCTGCCGAGCTGGGGCAGCCTTCCGCTACAGTGTCCTGAACTTCTTGCGACCCATGGTTAGCATAAACTTGCTCCTGAGGAATTAGTGGTACCCGATAGCTGCTGCCACCAATGCGGTTGGCGAGGCTTCCTTGAGGCTCCTGAAAAGGCTCGGCTTCCGGCGTCTCTTCCTCCCTGCCTGGCCCGAGGAACGAGCCATTGTCGTCTTCCAGTGTGTATTCCCGATCCACCATGTGGGGCACATAAGCCTTAGAGGTTGTCGCCCCGAAGACTTCGCCGTAGTGCCCCACGCTCCATGCGGCTTGGCCTAGCACGCCGTCTTGGGGGCGATAGGGCGGCGGCCTGCCCGGGCCGTAGGCGGCGATGTGCATGCCCTCACTCACCGGGGGTGGTGCTGGTGCAGCTTGACGCCCGCCGCTAATGGTTGAGCTGGTGTTGATGAAGCCTTGGGGCGTGCCTGAGGGCGCGCGGGCGCGGATGGGCCCGCCGCATGATCCACCCGGGGCTTGGGGTGGAAGCTGGACACAGAAGGGAGGCACCCCCGAAGCTGCGGCATCCAGGAGCTCGGCAACGCGTTCCAGCAGCACGTCTCGACCGCTCTCCTACAACCTGCACCACAGCAGCTCTCAAGCCACAGTGATCGCGGCCCTCATGTTCGCTTGTTCCCGTTTGGTGAGCGGCGCCATGGCTGCGGCATGGTTTGAGGCCCGTGCAGCTGATTGCACCTGCCGCGAGGTGAGGGCAGGCAGCGCTTGACCGCGTAGCCCGCGCCCCGCAGCGTTCTGTGGAGCGCGGGCTGCCTGAGGCGCGGGGTTGAGGTCACCTTGGGCAGGCGGCGCGGCATGGGCTGGCCATGCCGCCCAGCGGTCGGTGTTGGTCCGGGTCGCCGGACATGGATGCGATGAAGCGGTGGTACGCAGATCAGCGGAGAGAAGATTTCGGCGCACCAATACCTGGCGCGCCAAATGTCGGATATCGGGTTCCGGCAAAACCCTTAAGGTTCGAACTCTGGGGTGCGCACAAAGATCTTCTACCTACCGAAACACGCTCACAACCTCGCCGCGGATCTAAGCTACAATGAACAACACAAGGGACACGAGGTTTATACTGGTTCGGGCCACCGTTGTGGTGTAATACCCTAATCCAGTGTGTGGTGTGGTGGATTGCCTCTTAGGCTGATGATGAATGGTACAGAGGAAGAACAGCTGAAAGTGCAACTATCCCTAGGTGGTTTTGGTAATTCATAACAACATATAGCTCATTGAGCTAATGCTATTCCAAGACTATTATTTCAGGAAAGCTCAATGAATGGCATGGCATGGATGATGAAAGTGGATCCCTCAAAATACTAATGACAAAGGATTGGCTCAATCTCAAAAGCTCAAGACTCTTCATTTTATATTTTAGTGATCCAAAATCACATTGAGTCTATAGGAAAAGCCAATACTATCAAGGAGGGATGAGATGTTGCTTAATGAACCTCTTGCTTCATGTGCTTGGTGATATGCTCCAAAAACCCTCAACTACTTTCTCACATCCACAAATGACCTAAACCTAAAGCCAAAATCGGTCACACCGATTCTTTCTCTCCGGCACCACCGAGTTCTAATGTCATAGCCACTGCCACAAACCCTAGGCAAATCGGTCCTACCGATAGGGATCTCGGTCTCACCGAGATGGGATTGTAATCTCTCTGTTTCCCTTCGTAACGTTTTGGTCTAACCGAAGTGAGCGATCGGTCCCACCGAGATTGCAATGTAAACTCTCTGTTTCCCTTATGTAACATTTCGGTCTCACCAAAAAGAGCAAATCGGTCCCACCGAGTTTACCTGACCAACTCTCTGGAAAGCCTATTACCAAAATTGGTCTCACCGAGTTTGAGTGATTGGTCTTAACGAGATTACGTTATGCCCTAACCCTAACTGAATCGGTCTTACCGAGTTGCATGTCGGTCCCACCAAAAATCCTAACGGTCACTAGGTTTACTAAATCGGTCCGACCGAGTTTGTTGAATCGGTCCCACCGAGTTTGGTAAATTGTGTGTAACGGTTAGATTTTGAGTGGATGCTATATATACCCCTCCACCTCCTCTTCATTCATGGAGAGAGCCATCAAAACAAACCTACACTTCCAACTTACCATTTCTGAGAGAGAACTACCTACTCATCTGTTGAGGCCAAGATATTCCATTCCTACTATATGAATCTTGATCTCTAGCCTTCCCCAAGTTGCTTTCCACTCAAATCTTCTTTCCACCAGATCCAAATCCTATGAGAGAGAGTTGAGTGTTGGGGAGACTATCATTCGAAGCACAAGAGCAAGGAGTTCATCATCAACGCACCATTTGTTACTTCTTGGAGAGTGGTTTCTCCTAGATTGGCTAGGTGTCACTTGGGAGCCTCCGACAAGATTGTGGAGTTGAACCAAGGAGTTTGTAAGGGCAAGGAGATCGCCTACTTCGTGAAGATCTACCGCTAGTGAGGCAAGTCCTTCGTGGGCGACGGCCATGGTGGGATAGACAAGGTTGCTTCTTTGTGGACCCTTCGTGGGTGGAGCCCTCCGTGGACTCGCGTAACCATTACCCTTTGTGGGTTGAAGTCTCCATCAACATGGATGTATGATAGCACCACCTATCGGAACCACGCCAAAAACATCCGTGTCTCCAATTGAGTTTGAATCCTCCAAACCCTTCCCTTTACTTTCTTGCAAGTTTCATGCTTTAATTTCCGCTGCCTATATACTCTTTGCATGCTTGCTTGAATTGTGTGATGATTGCTTGAGTTGTCCCAAGATAGCTAAAATCTGCCAAACTCTAAAATTGGGAAAAGGTTAAGTTTTTAATTGGTCAAGTAGTCTAATCAACCCCCCTCTAGACATACTTCGAGGTCCTACAAGTGGTATCAGAGCTTTGGTCTCCATTTGCTTTGATTTCCATAGCTTTTGGTGGTCATAGCCTTGGTTTCACAACCTAGGAGAGTATGGCATCTAGTGAGGGAATTATCACCGTAGAGGTCCTTACTTTGATGGTACTAATTTTGCTAGTTGGAAGCATAAGATGAAAATGCATATTCTTGGACATAACCCCGCCGTTTGGGCAATTATTTGTATTGGCTTGCAAGGTGAATTCTTTGATGGGAGAGAGCCGAACCGTGAAGCTAATGCGGAAGAATTGAAGATGCTACAATACAACGCTCAAGCTTGTGATATCATCTTCAACAGATTGTGCCCTGAAGAATTCAACAAAATCAGCCGTCTTGAGAATGCAAAGGAAATTTGGGATACTTTGATTGATATGCATGAAGGTACCGACTCCGTCAAGGAATCCAAGTTGGATGTGCTCCAAAGTCAGCTTGACAAGTTCAAAATGAAGGATGGTGAAGGTGTCGCTGAAATGTACTCTAGGCTTGCACTTATCACAAATGAGATTGCCGGCTTAGGGAGTGAAGAGATGACCGACAGATTCATCATCAAGAAGATCCTAAGAGCATTGGATGGAAAGTACGATACCGTGTGCACATTGATCCAAATGATGCCAAACTACAAAGATCTCAAGCCAACGGAAGTCATTGGAAGAATTGTTGCTCATGAGATGTCACTCAAGGATAAGGAGGAACTTCACAACAAGTCAAGTGGTGCTTAAAAAGCCTCAAGTGAAGCCCCCACATCATCAAGTGAGAAAAAAACCTTCAATGAAGAATTGAGCTTAATGGTGAAGAACTTCAACAAATTCTACAAGAGTAGAAGCAAAGAAAGAAGCTCCAAGTCAAGGTCTTACAATGACAAAAGATCTTCTAGTCGAGAGCGAAATTGTTACAATTGTGGGAGACCCGGACACTATTCCAATGAGTGTATGGCACCCTACAAAAGAAGAGAAGATTCTCCAAAAAGAAGAAGCAAAAGAGAAGAATCACCACCGACAGAGAGGAGGAGTATAGATGATCGTTATGAACGAAGACCCTCATGGAGAAGCAAGGATTCGGAAAGGAAGGACAAGTCATCAAGGAGCTACACAAAACAAAGACATCAAGCTCATGTTGGTGAATGGATATCCGGCTCCGACTCCGACAATCACTCCGAGAGAAGCTATCACTCCGACTCCGAATATACTCAAGATGAAGGTGTTGCCGGTCTAGCACTTGTGTCAACCAACTCCTACGACATATTTGATTCACCAAATGAAGGAATTGGAAGATGCTTCATGGCCAAAGTTCCAAAGGTAACACATCCTGAGTATGTTGATTTCAATAGTGATGAAGATGACTTACTTGTGGATGATGATTTACTTGTTGACAACTCTAGTGATGAATACTATGATGAAACGTCAATTAATCATGCTAATCAAGATAAAACGAATGACAATGATAAGGAGAAGATTGAGCTTCTAACTAAAGAACTAAACACTCTTAAGTTAGCTCATGAAACCATCTTCGAAGATCATCGAGAACTTTTAAGGGCTCACGAGAAGTTATGCTTTGAAAAGCTCAATCTTGAGCAAGAGCATGAGTTCTTAAAAGCAATCAATGATGATCTCCGTAAGAAAAGTTCTTCTTACATTGCCAAGCATTTACTCTTATCTACTTACATGCCTCAAGTCAAGTCTAGTAACAAGTACAAGAAAGATTCTTCCTCTAGTAGTAACAATAATAATGTCAAATCCAATATTGTTGCTTCTAGTAGTTCTCTTGATTCCACTAATGATTCTCTTAGCCAATTTACACTTGAGCAAGAAAATATCTTATTGAAGGGAATTATAGAGAAAGGTGTTTACAAGAGCCTTGCTGGGAGTAAGCAATTCGAGGAAAATTGTATGCAAGCAAGGAAGGCACCGGAAGAATCAAGGTGTTGGTTTTGAACGAAAGTTCAATGCCAATGGAGTTGAGTGGGAAGAAGATCAATACCCCAAGACGAAGTTTGTTCCTCAACAAGAGAAGTATGATCCTACTTCCTTCAAAGGAACACAAGCACAAGATGATCTTCCACCACAAGACCACAAGAACAAAGGCAAGGACAAGCTTCAAGAAGAAATTGATGCATTTGAAGAAGCACCTAAGGTCTCGGTCAAGTGGGTTCCCAAGACTACGTCAAGTTCTACTTCATCAAGTACAACTACAACTCCAAGGATTCCCATCAAGATGATGTGGATCCCGAAGAAGAAGAACTAGAGAGTTCTTGAGGGTGACTCCGCCAACATTCTTCACTCATATCTTTTTGGCAACGACAAGTGCAATCAACTTTCACATCGTGCACTAGTTGAAGGAGTCACAAACCCTCATGTTGGTAAGGCAAGGGACAAGGTAACCTAATGATTTCATGGACATCATTCTGTGTATGCTTCACTCTATGTCTATGGATATTCTTGTTTGTTCCTTGTGGGACTAACCCATGTAGGTAAGTTGAAAGTGCAACTCACTCCAAAGGATTGATCCAAATGATATACATCAACATTGAGCATCCACATCTTCAACACCTACATGAAGTCATCATCGACAAAACCCAAGGTTAGTTCATCCCTCTAAAAGGGGATCTCACATCTAGGGGGGGCTTAACTCTAAGAATTGAGTCAAAGCAACTCTAATGGTGTGAACACATCAATGCATTTTGTAAAAGTGGTAACCCCATTTGAGCTTAAACGATGAGTATGACCTATGATCAAATGTTTTCATTTGACTCCTAAGTCAATATACTCATATATAGATGACCTAGTCATTGCCAATTGTCTGATAGATGCTAGAATTGGTTGTGCATGTTTTGCCACATATTTCATTTGCCATCTTATTGTGTGAGCATGTTGGTGCATATTTTACTCATTCAAGGACATCCACTTGTTGTTTTGAGTGGTTGGCTTCTTTTTCTTTTTGCCAGGTGGATGGACAAGAATGCCTAAGAACCTTCTCTAGCTATCTATGCTTTTCTCGTCTCAAACTCTATTCATGCTACATCACAAAATTTGATCAAGTCAGATTCGAACCACTCTGTGTGAGGAGCACTCGGAGTCCCCGATTCGTCATAGACTTAAACTTCCAAAACTTCTTTGTGATTCTCGGTCTGACCGATTCCTCCATTTCGGTCCTACCGAGATCACTAAGTCGATCTAGGTTTTTAATCTCGGTGCAACCGATTTGAACCGTTCGGCCACACTGAGTTGCTGTAACTGTACACAGTTATGCATCTCGGTGCCACCGAGTTGTTCCATTCGGTCACACCGACAGGGTCGGGCTATATATACTCACGGGCAAAAATTTGGAAATTTCTTCGAACCACTTCGCCCGCGCAATAGCTTGCTCTGCCATCAGGGTCTCCGGATCATCTCCTCGTCGCCAGCCGCTTCCTATCGCTGGTCTCCACCGCCGTCAATGGATTTCACCCCCGCCGTTGCTACCGTAGCGAGTTCATTGCCAAGCTAGGGTATGGACTCGATCACAGTGCTATCCTCGTCCGATTCCTAGCACATTGTGTTCTTAATGATTCTTGCCACGATTGAAACACTCCTATCCAGTCAATGCAATCCTTAGATTAGATAGGATTCAAAAATTTAGGGTTAGGTTTCCGCCGAAACCATCTCAGACCCACCTAGTTGAAAAACTCGGTCCCACCGATTTGGCTAACGCCATTGCACTAGTAACTCTCGGTCTGACCGAGAATTGCTAATCGGTGAGACCGATTTTAGGACTTTGTGAAACCCTAGCAGTCTCGGTGCCACCGAACTGTGACTCGGTTCAACCGAGTTCATCAGTTTCGGTTCCAAAACTGCTTCGGTATCACCGAGTTTGAAAATCGGTTGATCTGAAATGCTTTCTGTGGAAAACTAAAACTGAATTTTTGAAACATTCTTTTGCAAAAATCTCTGCATTTTGTGATGCTCATCCACTCTATCTCATCTATAACTCTTCACAGGTTCAGCAGTCAGTGATTTGCAGCATATCAGACCAAAGTGATAGTCAGAACAGGTCAGAAGAGCACAATCACATGAGTGAGGGCACTAGTCCCTCTAGCACTTTAGATGAAGGCAGCAGGAGCACCCCAAGCAATCTGCCTAAAGCTGCCACCAGGACAAGGAAGAAGAGTACCTCAGATTCTGAGGATGAGGATTATAGAGCAGAAGAGGATGAGGCTACCTCCAAGAAGGTAGTGCTCAAAAAGGAGTATGCCTCAGCACAGAACACTAAATCTGGACTCAATAGGAAGGTTCCTGCCAAGAGGACACCTATGCTAAAGGTCAGAGGATCTACTCAAGTGCCTGAAAAGACTGAACCCAAAGAGGCACCTGCAAAGAGAGTCACAACTTCCAAACCCAAGAAAGTTCCCACTGGAGAAACTATGAAGTTTACCATTGAATCAGAAGATGAAGTTGTTGCTCAGGATAAGAAGAAGAAGAGAGCCAGAACCACTACTGCCCAGGTTCTTGGAAATCCCTCAATGAGGAGAGACTCTGAAGAGGAAGAAGAGGTTGTTGCACCAGCACCCAAGGCACAAAAGCTTATGGGTGATGCTATTAAGTCAGGGGCTGCAACATCAAAGCCCAAGGAAGCACCCAAAGCTGCCCCCAAGCCCAAGCTTGCACCAAAGAGGAATACCAGGAGTATTCTAGCTGCTGAGAAGAACAAGGCCCCAGTGCCTGAAGTTACTGATGAGGAAGATGAAGAAGGACAAGTCCTGAGGAAGCTCAAGCCCAAGATACCAGATCATAATGATGCCCATCCTGTGGCTGAGGACATGAAGATCAGAAGAGACTTAGGGTTGAGGCTATGGAGGATGACAGATCCATATGCCACAAGGAGAAGGACTACTGTTGATTACAGGTTCCATACAAAGGAACAGCAGGACTTCTATGAGACAATCTTGTTGGACAAGAAGCCCATAGTGTGTGATATGAGGTGGGTCGACTGGACCTACATGAAAGAAAATGAAGAACACTATCCTGGAGTGCAAGACAGTTTTGTTGCTTGTGGAGTTGCAGATTTTGTTGGGCAAAAGCTCACCAACTGGAATGATGAAGTCATTATGCAATTCTACTCCACAGCAAACTTCTATCCAGATGGGAGGATAGTTTGGATGTCTGAAGGTACAAGGTACCAGTCAACCGTTGAGGAGTGGGCAAAACTGATCAATGCCCCAAAGGAGAGTGAAGATGACTTGGATGTCTATGCCAAGAAGAAGATGGACCACAATTCCATGGCACACATGTACAAGGAGATCCCAGACAAAGCCATTGAGACACATAAGTTTGGGTCAGTCCACTTTCTTCTGTCAGGGCTGCCAACAATCAACTGGATCCTAAGGCACACTCTGTTGCCCAAGTCAGGTGACCACAACATGATTGAGGGCATGCAATCAACATGTTGCATTTGTTTGATGTGCCACAGAAATTCAAAGTCATGAGCCTTATGGTAGAGACCATTAAGAGGACTGCAGCAGACCAAAAGAGAAGTTGTGGATATGCCCCTCAGATTCAGGAGTTGATTAACTCAAAGATGGGCACAGGAAAATATCTATTGGATAAGGAACATTTTGCTCTCTATCCAGACTTTGAGGACAATCAGGTTGTCATAAATGAGAATGAACCATCATCAGTACAAGCTCAAGAGAAGAAGGAGAAGGCAAGGAAAGAGAAGGCTGCCAAGATGCCAACTCAAGAGGAGGCATTTGAGTACTTTTTGAAGAACAAGCAGGAGCAGCTTGGTTACTTGATAGCATCAACTCTGAGAATTGAGAATGGATTGGCCACCCTAACTCAAAACCAGGAGAGCTTGGAAAGAATCATGGAACAAAAATTCCATAATCTAGATGTCAAAGTAACTGAGATTCAGTCGGTTGTGGAGCAGCTATAGGATGACATGTAGGAGAGGAAGGGCAATACTACCACTAATGTATTTGCCACAGTGCCTAGAGCTCAGAGGACAGCTGCAGTGCCTGTGACAGACACCAGAGCCACATCATCTGCACCAGCTACAGCTCCTACAGCTCCAGTGCAACCAGCTCCAGCACCAACTCCTCCAGCTCCATCCACCTCAACTGAAGCCTTCATTCTTGGAGTTCTCCGAACACCACCACCTGAAGATCAAGCCTGAGAGTCGTTCTAGCACTATGCATTTTCTATGAACTTTTTGGTAACTTGTTGCCAAAGGGGGAGAAAAATGTATAGATCATAGGCTTCGAGAGAGAGAGAGTGTTGCTTTTGTTCTCTCTTGCTTTGGTGGTTAAACTTTGTTTGCTTTTGATTTCTTGAGATACTATGCTGTTTTTGTGAGACATTGATGATCATGTGTTTGATCATAAGCTACACTTATGCATGTTTGATGATATTATCTTATCTTATCCTTATATGATCATTCACTTTGCTTGGTGATGAGTGCATGTATTCAATCTTTATCATTTTGAGCGCTCCACCAAGATGTATGTGACACGGAAGAGTAACCCATGAGCCTAATTCCTTGTGCATTTGCAGTCCAAAGCAAATCCTAAACTATGCACAAATTTAGGGGTAGCTGTTGCTTATCACACACTTCTCAAAGCGACGATGTTTTTCAATCTTATTATCATTTGTCGAAGCTTTGATCTATATGTTGTCATCAATTACCAAAAAGGGGGAGATTGAAAGTGCAACTATCCCTAGGTGGTTTTGGTAATTCATAACAACATATAGCTCATTGAGCTAATGCTATTCCAAGACTATTATTTCAGGAAAGCTCAATGAATGGCATGGCATGGATGATGAAAGTGGATCCCTCAAAATACTAATGACAAAGGATTGGCTCAAGCTCAAAAGCTCAAGACTCTTCATTTTATATTTTAGTGATCCAAGATCACATTGAGTCTATAGGAAAAGCCAATACTATCAAGGAGGGATGAGGTGTTGCTTAATGAGCCTCTTGCTTCACGTGCTTGGTGATATGCTCCAAAAACCCTCAACTACTTTCTCACATCCACAAATGACCTAAACCTAAAGCCAAAATCAGTCACACCGATTCTTTCTGTCCGGCGCCACCGAGTTCTAATGTCATAGCCACTGCCACAAACCCTAGGCAAATCGGTCCTACTAATAGGGATCTTGGTCTCACCGAGACGGGATTGTAATCTCTTTGTTTCCCTTTGTAACATTTCGGTCTAACCGAAGTGAGCGGTCGGTCCCACCGAGATTGCAATGTAAACTCTCTGTTTCCCTTATGTAACATTTCAGTCTCACCGAAAAGAGCAAATCGGTCCCATCGAGTTTACCTGACCAACTCTCTGGAAAGCCTATTACCAAAATCGGTCTCACCGAGTTTGAGTGATCGGTCTTACCGAAATTACGTTATGTCCTAACCCTAACCGAATCGGTCTTACCGAGTTGCATGTCGGTCCCACCGAAAATCCTAACGTTCACTAGGTTTACTAAATTGGTCCGACCGAGTCTGTTGAATCGCTCCCACCGAGTTTAGTAAATTGTGTGTAACAGTTGGATTTTGAGTGGAGGCTATATATACCCCTCCACCTCCTATTCATTTGTGGAGAGAGCCATCAGAACAAACCTACACTTCCAACTTACCATTTCTGAGAGAGAACTACCTACTCATATGTTGAGGCCAAGATATTCCATTCCTACCATATGAATCTTGATCTCTAGCCTTCCCCAAGTTGCTTTCCACTCAAATCTTCTTTCCACCAGATCCAAATCCTATGAGAGAGAGTTGAGTGTTGGGGAGACTATCATTTGAAGCACAAGAGCAAGGAGTTCATCATCAATGCACCATTTGTTACTTCTTGGAGAGTGGTGTCTCCTAGATTGGCTAGGTGTCACTTGGGAGCCTCCGACAAGATTGTGGAGTTGAACCAAGGAGTTTGTAAGGGCAAGGAGATCGCCTACTTCGTGAAGATCTACCGCTAGTCAGGCAAGTCCTTCGTGCGCGACGGCCATGGTGGGATAGACAAGGTTGCTTCTTCGTGGACCCTTCGTGGGTGGAGCCCTCCGTGGACTCGCGCAATCGTTACCCTTCGTGGGTTGAAGTCTCCATCAACGTGGATGTACGATAGCACCACCTATCGGAACCACGCCAAAAACATCTGTGTCTCCAATTGCGTTTGAATCCTCCAAACCCTTCCCTTTACTTTCTTGCAAGTTGCATGCTTTAATTTCCGCTGCCTATATATGTGACGCCCCCGATTCAATCGTACACTAATCATACACGCAAACGTGTACGATCAAGATCAGGGACTCACGGGAAGATATCACAACACAACTCTACAAATAAAAATAAGTCATACAAGCATCATAATACAAGCCAGGGGCCTCGAGGGCTCGAATACAAGTGCTCGATCATAGACGAGTCAGCGGAAGCAACAATATCTGAGTACAGACATAAGTTAAACAAGTTTGCCTTAAGAAGGCTAGCACTAACTAGGATACAGATCAAAAGAGGCGCAGGCCTCCTGCCTGGGATCCTCCTAACTACTCCTGGTCGTCGTCAGCGGGCTGCACGTAGTAGTAGGCACCTTCGGTGTAGTAGGAGTCGTCATCGACGGTGGCGTCTGGCTCCTGGACTCTAGCATCTGGTTGCGACAACCAGAAAGAAAGGAAAGGGGGAAAAGGGGGGAGAAAGCAACCGTGAGTACTCATCCAAAGTACTCGCAAGCAAGGAGCTACACTACATATGCATGGGTATATGTGTAAACGGCCATATCAGTGGACTGAACTGCAGAATGCCAAAATAAGAGGGGGATAGCTAATCCTGTCGAAGACTACGCTTCTGGCAGCCTCCGTCTTGAAGCATGTAGAAGAGAGTAGATTGAAGTCCTCCAAGTAGCATCGCATAGCATAATCCTACCCGGCGATCCTCCCCTCGTCGCCCTGTGGAAAAGTGATCACCGGGTTGTCTGTGGAACTTGTCTGGGTGTGTTTTATTAAGTATCCGATTCTAGTTGTCATAAGGTCAAGGTACAACTCCGGGTCGTCCTTTTACCGAGGGACACGGCTATTCGAATAGATTAACTTCCCTGCAGGGGTGCACCACATAACCCAACACGCTCGATCCCATTTGGCCGGACACACTTTCCTGGGTCATGCCCGGCCTCGAAAGATCAACACGTCGCAGCCCCACCTAGGCACAACAGAGAGGTCAGCACGCCGGTCTAACTCCTATGGCGCAGGGGTCTGGGCCCATCGCCCTTTGCACACCTGCACGTTGTGAACGCGGTCGGAAGCAGAACTAGCCCCCTTAATACAAGTGCAGGCTTACGTTCCAATCCGGCGTGCGCCACTCAGTCGCTGACGTCAAGAAGGCTTCGGCTGATACCACGACGTCGAGTGCCCATATCTTTCCCGCGTAGTTGGTTAGTGCGTATAGGCCAGTGGCCAGACTCAGATCAAATACCAAGATCTCGTTAAGTGTGTTATTATGAAGCAACCGCGAACGCCGACCAGGGCCAGGCCCACCTCTCGCCTAGGTGGTCTCAACCTGCCCTGTCACTCCGCCACAAAGATCCACACAGAGGGCCGTCAGGACAAAGGTCCTTTCAGCCCCCAATCCATGAATCACTCGCGGGTACTCTTCGAGCGGACCCGACTTTAGTCACCATCTGAAGTATGTATATATGTATAATATATACCTGTGATCACCTCCCAAGTGATCACGGCCCGATAGTATAGCAAGGCAGACTGGCAAGAATGTAGGGCCAATGATGATAAACTAGCATCCTATACTAAGCATTTAGGATTGCGGGTAAGGTATCAATGACTGTAGCAACAATGACAGGCTATGCAACAGAATAGGTGTACCGAACAGTAACATGCTACACTACTCTAATGCAAGCAGTATAGAGAAGAATAGGCGATATCTAGTGATCAAGGGGGGGGGCTTGCCTGGTTGCTCTGGCAAGAGAGAGGGGTCGTCAACTCCGTAGTCGTACTGGGTAGCGGCGGCGTCGGTCTCGGTGTCTAGCGGAAGAAGAGGGGGAAGAAACAATGAATACAATGCAAACAGATGCATGACGATGCATGACAAAGCAAAGCGTGATGCTAGGCGTGCCCTAACGCGGTATGAGGTAATACCGGTGAAGGGGGGGAAACATCCGGGAAAGTATTCCTGGTGTTTCGCGTTTTCGGACAGAGGAACCGAAGGGGAAAAGTTGTGTGTTCGGTATGCTAGGGGTGTGTGGCGGAGGAACGGGCCGCATATCCGGATTCGTCTCGCCGTTCTGAGTAACTTTCATGTACAAAGTTTTTCGATCCGAGCTACGGTTTATTTTATATTAATTTTAAAAGGATTTAATCATTTTCTAGAATTAACAGAATTAATTTAATTAGAAAATGTAATTATGACGTCAGCATGATGTCAGGGTGATGTCAGCAGTCAACAGTCGGTTGACTGGATCCAACTGACGCGTGGGTCCCACTATCATTGACTAAGATTAACTAAAACAGATTAATTAGTTTAATTAGTGATTAGGTTAATCTAATCAGGATTCATTAACTTAATTAATTAATCATTTTTATTTATTATTATATATATTTTTAAGTCTTCTTTTTTAAAAAAACGTTTTAGGGGACGACCCCACTTGTCATAGGCCCCTGGGGGCCTTAGCGGGTCTCGGGCGGGGTTCTCGGGTGCCAGGACCCGGCTGGGGCACCGAACAAGGCTGTGGGCGCCGGGTCACCGGACCCGGGCACGTGCTGGCTGGTCGGCGGTCACGGCAGGGCGACCGTAGCTAACCAAAGTGGGGATAGCAAGGTGAGGGGGCGGTGGCCAGGTGCGGCGCAGGGCGCACGGGGCGAGCAAGGCCATGCACATGCGGGCGAGCGCGGGGCGCAGCGACCGCGCGATGTCCGCGGCCATGGTCAGAAGCACGGACGGCGCGAATGGCGGCCTACAACAGTGAATCGAGAGGGGGAAGGAGGAGCCCGCTCACAGCGTTGCAGGGGAGGCTCGGGGAGGTTGACGGGGACGACGTGCATAGAAGGGGAAGTCTGGCGGCGTCTGGGACGCTTTGGGCGACGGAGTCGGGGTCGAGGCGGCGATGGCGGGGCGGCATTGGGAGGAAGCAGAGGCCGGCCGGGGAGGAGGGGTGGACGGGGCGGCATAGGGTGGCGGCGGGGCGGTCCGGCGTGTGGCGGGACAGCACCGGGCGCGGGGCGGCGTCGAGCGGCGTCAGCCTCCTCTGGATCCCGATCCAGATCGGGAGAGAGGAGGGGGGCGTCGTGGGGAGAGTGGGGTGTGGGTGCGGGGAGTGGGTTAGGGTTTGCGGGGTGAGGGGATAAGGAGAGGGAGTGGCCGGCTGGGCCTTTGCCCAGTTGGGCTGGTGGCCGAATGGGCCGGCCAGTTGGGTCGGCGGGCCCGGGGGGGTTCTTTTCCTTCCTTTCTTTCTTTCTTTTCTTTATTTTTCTTTTCTGTTTTATTTCATTTTAAAGTATTTAGGCATTTTCTAAAAATGTGTTTACTTCACCATAATTACCTATGCAATATTTGGCACCCCCCGAACATTTTTGTTTTGACTTTTGAAAACTTTGGGTGTTTGTCGCTAATTCATTCTTGAATTTGCAATGCTTTTGAACTACCACTTAATTAGCAACAGTAACATAGATGACATGGCATCATCAGGAGAGTTTTACTGTAGTCTAATTATCCGGGCGTCACAATTCTCCTCCACTACAAGAAATCTCGTCCCGAGATTTAAGCGGTGGGGTAAGGGGGGAAAGGTGCTGGTAGTGAAAAACCTAACGAGTCTTCTCGGTCTTGGCTGCCCTTTCGAAGAGGTTGATTCCTTTCATTGATGTATTCATTTATCTGCTTCAAGTCACCATGATCAATTTGTCATCCTTTCTTCGGGATCTCCATCGTCCTACAAACGCGACCAAGGGGAAAAACTCCGGAAGAACGCATCTCCACAAAGTTGGGCATCTGACGGTGAACTCAATGGGAAATACACAAGGTACCCCACGAGTTGTATTTCAGTGAATTCATTGAGTGCAATATACGATGGTACCAAAGTTTCAAATGGGTAGGCAATCATTCGATGACTAGACAAAAGCTCGAATGGGGGCTTGAACAACGAGAATAACATGGTGTTTGATTCCAGGGTGAATAATGGTATAGCATTTAGCTCGTGAATCACATACGAAGCCAGGTGCAAAGGATACATTAGAATTTGGGTTGTAAAGAAGAGTCAGGTTTCGATCCAGTGGACCTCTGGGTTATGGGCCCACCATGTGGGTTGAAAGTAGGAAGGGTGGTGACATCTTGCACAGCCGCGATAGGGAGGCATGTCAGTGAATAGCTTGTCAGCTATGCCGGCAACAAAGTCGGTACCAAGGACGGGGAACGAAGAGAGCAATTTCCCTTCTTGTTGAACAAGGCAAACCAATTGGCAAAGTTCTCACCCATCGGTGGTTACCGGAATGTCATCAACAATAGTAACACGGTCTTACTGACAAGGTCATACACCAGGGTGTTTACATAGGCAGCGAATCATTACTACTTAGATCATATAAACCACGAGAAAGGTTAAAAAATACAAAGGAAAGGAAAAGGTGATCATCAGGTTAAACAAAACAATGGAGAGGAAAATGTGTTTAAACACATATTTCAGGGGTATATCCTTCCCAAGGACAAGTAGAGCATGATATCCCTGACAAGATAGGAGGTAGAAAACCATTTAGGTAAGGGGAGAGAAATTTCATGACATTACCCAAACAACAGTGTTTGAATAATTGATAAAGAAAATTTAGCATTGTGCTTCAAATGTTCTTATTGATGATAGGAGTACCACATACATGCTTCGAGGTAGCATTGGCAAGGTCCTCAGACAAAGGTCAGACTTTGGATACATGAAGGATCCATCAGGAACAACTTATAGAATAAGTCTTACAATTTCCTTCAGGAAGAATAGCTATCCTTGCAAAAGAAATTATAATGATAGGTCCTCCAGCCAGGGGGTGCTAGGCATGACATCATATTACCGGGTCATCAAAGGACCAACATCATATCTCATGAAAAGTTGTCCCAACCATCATATCCGACCGAGATTCAGATCCGATTGGTGTCATGATACCTCAGACTCAGGATGTCCGAGAAGAAAAGGTGCGACACGAATTGGCGAAATGACATTGCAAGATTCTCGGGAAATGACTATGGAAGTGAGTTCGAAGACAAGGATTCATCATCATTAAACCAAGGATAGGATGAGGGGGTGGCTGATGGAATCAGCGGCAATTTATCGAGATTAACAAAAGATGGATTTTCACAATTATGTGAACAAGGAGATAACATTTGTCAGATCAAATGGTATAATGATGTATGCTCGAGGAAAACATACACAATTAAACATTGGTTGAAAGGTACACCCGAATATGGGCTGGGTTGCACGACCAACCTCGGAATGGTGATTCAATAATCAATAGTCTAAGAATGAACGGCCGACCATTAACTTCAAAGCAAGAGGGTTGCTAGAAGGGCAGAATCCAAACAACACCGTTCACTTGTTGGAAGCAACACGGGGACCAAGAAAGAATGGTGATGGTGAGAGGTGTCACTATACCAAGAATTCTTAAGAGGTGGAGTAATCCTCATGACATTCTTGTTATAAAAGATGGTAATACTCCAAGATAAAGGAGAACAAATGTTGGATAGAAAGGTATAACACAAATCACGAACAAGTTTGTGTTGGGGGAAGGTAAGAATGTTGTCGATGATTACACAAATCATCGAGGGGCAAGGATGGTATTTCCCATCATGAATTCGATTGATATCTTGGAAGAGCTCGGAATGCTGATGATGATCACGACACACACATATTTTCAAAAAAAAATGATCACGACACATTTGTCAAGAGATTCCATGAAGATGTAATCGATCGGCGATGACATCAAGTCAAAGGAATGATGAAGCGAAAGGTTATTGGAACCACGTATACGACACAAACTCGAAATCAAGCTTGCTATTCAAGGCGAAATGCTATGACAAGTAAGGTCGACATAAGCTGAGCTCATCGTCGAAAATTGTGCTCCGGGAATAAAGAGCAGGTAGCACAGTTAAAATTTAGCACGATAATGATATAGCCGACCAGGCTAGGAATTACTTGAAGGATTAAGAAACTCATAAGCAACGAAGATTACTTAGAGTTATTGAACCGTAGTGCAGACTCGGTTCACATATCGGTGTTCTCGGTTGACGACAACCCAGAACCTAGAAAAATTGGAAACGATGAGAAATAACAGTTGATGAAGAACCCATAAAAAGTTATGCAGTTCCATGATATTTTCGAGATACCAAAGTGTAATACTCGATGGTAGATCAAAGTAAAGGTTGGACAGGTGCAAAGATCTGCAGAAGACAAGTACTTCAACTTGTCCGAGAAATGGTATTTAAAGGAGAACATGGCCGGAACAACGATTGCAAAATGCCAGATCCCAGATATAAGATAAACTTATACCAAGGAAATATTTATTTGAAGAGAATCTTTAATGATACGATCTACATTGTTTCCATGGGCATGAACACAAAGGTTCAAGGTCGACTCCCACTTCCTCAATGCATAACCTTACATTGACCTCTTGTATTTCGGAAATGACATTAGTTGTGGAAAGTTTTACCTGGTGCAATACCAAATAAGTATGACCCGTGAAATCTTTCGGGTTTGCACATATTAGGGAAGGCATTGGTTCAACCCATCGGGGCTTCTTAGGAACATATACCACAAGCTTCAAGAGTAAATATCACCAGCTCGAAAGCAGAGCATGGTTGACAAAAGGAGAGGATACCATTTACCAAAGGCATTATGTATCAGAGAAAGAACTCACAAGGTGATTAATTATGAAGGACATTGTCGGATAATAATCCAACAGTGGATAAGGCGATCCACAATGGAGCTGATGTGAGTATCGATACCCAATCAGAGGAAGAAGAAAGCAATGCATCGGTTTATAGAACATCTGAATAATTCAACGTTTAATTAGCAAAGGAATTATGATTTTTAAATCAAGGGATCAGGAGCAAATGCTCTAATCAAGGATGGATAAGTTGAATAGACTTAGGGGTACAATCGATGGCAATCTGATTGGCCGAGAACCAGCTCATGTTCGAAAGACGTCTAAGCCAGAAAGGTAATTTATCAGGCTCAATTGACGATCGCGTGCATTCGCACACATATAGAATCAACGGACTTAAAATGATAGTGACAAAGGATGCCAATAAGATTACTAGACTTATGGGATTAACCATAATGCAAGCAAGCAAGAATTTCAAGAGCAATAGGCTACTTAGGATTTTTGGAAGTTCGAATATTATTTTGAAGAACTTGGTGAAACACACAAACAACTAGGGGTGGGCGGATACTCGGTAAGTGAGAGAAATTATCCATAGGGGTGCATATGTGGATAATGAATTGCAAGGCAGTAGGTACAAAGTATTCTCGGAATAATAGAGAGAATTTCCGAGGTATCTTGTAATAACAAGATCAACTGGGAATGAAGTTATGGACGACAAGTGTATGTAGCTTTCCATAGGGATTTATCAGTGGTATGGAATTGCAACAGCGAAGGGCACAAGGGTCTCGGGGAAACATCGGAGAGTATTGTCAGAATCTTCTGTTGAAGCGGTCGATCATCTGTAATGAAGGGGCTCTCCGGCAGGAAGTGATAACGAGAACCTAGAGTTAGATTTCAGCAAAATCATTTAACCCGAATAGAGGAGAGATTAGAGTCCCAGAGTATAGGTCGAGGAATAAAAGATCCTAATACCACCCAATGGCGACATGGGCCCAGGGGCCACACAGCCAAGTTAGTAGAACAATTTTCATCGACTAGACTCAACTTCGGCCAAGGAGTGTGGAAGGGGGATTCCTACAGGCAGTCGGCTCTGATACCAACTTGTGACGCCCCCGATTCAATCGTACACTAATCATACACGCAAACGTGTACGATCAAGATCAGGGACTCACGGGAAGATATCACAACACAACTCTACAAACAAAAATAAGTCATACAAGCATCATAATACAAGCCAGGGGCCTCGAGGGCTCGAATACAAGTGCTCGATCATAGACGAGTCAGCGGAAGCAACAATATCTGAGTACAGACATAAGTTAAACAAGTTTGCCTTAAGAAGGCTAGCACAAACTGGGATACAGATCGAAAGAGGCGCAGGCCTCCTGCCTGGGATCCTCCTAACTACTCCTGGTCGTCGTCAGCGGGCTGCACGTAGTAGTAGGCACCTTCGGTGTAGTAGGAGTCGTCGTCGACGGTGGCGTCTGGCTCCTGGACTCCAACATCTGGTTGTGACAACCAGAAAGAAAGGAAAGGGGGAAAAGGGGGGAGAAAGCAACCGTGAGTACTCATCCAAAGTACTCGCAAGCAAGGAGCTACACTACATATGCATGGGTATATGTGTAAAGGGCCATATCAGTAGACTGAACTGCAGAATGCCAGAATAAGAGGGGGATAGCTAATCTTGTCGAAGACTACGCTTCTGGCAGCCTCCGTCTTGCAGCATGTAGAAGAGAGTAGATTGAAGTCCTCCAAGTAGCATCGCATAGCATAATCCTACCCGGCGATCCTCCCCTCGTCGCCCTGTGGGAAAGCGATCACCGGTTTGTTTGTGGAACTTGTCTGGGTGTGTTTTATTAAGTATCCGATTCTAGTTGTCATAAGGTCAAGGTACAACTCCGGGTTGTCCTTTTACCGAGGGACACGGCTATTCGAATAGATTAACTTCCCCGCAGGGGTGCACCACATAACCCAACACGCTCGATCCCATTTGGCCGGACACACTTTCCTGGGTCATGCCCGGCCTCGGAAGATCAACACGTCGCACAGCACGCCGGTCTAACTCCTATGGCGTAGGGGTCTGGGCCCATCGCCCTTTGCACACCTGCATGTTGTGAACGCGGCCGGAAGCAGAACTAGCCCCCTTAATACAAGGGCAGGCTTACGTTCCAATCCGGCGTGCGCCACTCAGTCGCTGACGTCAAGAAGGCTTCGGCTGATACCACGACGTCGAGTGCCCATATCTTTCCCGCGTAGTTGGTTAGTGCATATAGGCCAGTGGCCAGACTCAGATCAAATACCAAGATCTCGTTAAGCGTGTTATTATGAAGCAACCGCGAACGCCGACCAGGGCCAGGCCCACCTCTCGCCTAGGTGGTCTCAACCTGCCCTGTCACTCCGCCACAAAGATCCACACAGAGGGCCGTCGGGACAAAGGTCCTTTCAGCCCCCAATCCATGAATCACTCGCGGGTACTCTTCGAGCGGACCCGACTTTAGTCACCATCTGAAGTATGTATATATGTATAATATATACCCGTGATCACCTCCCAAGTGATCACGGCCCGATAGTATAGCAAGGCAGACTGGCAAGAATGTAGGGCCAATGATGATAAACTAGCATCCTATACTAAGCATTTAGGATTGCGGGTAAGGTATCAATGACTGTAGCAACAATGACAGGCTATGCAACAGAATAGGTGTACCGAACAGTAACATGCTACACTACTCTAATGCAAGCAGTATAGAGAAGAATAGGCGATATCTGGTGATCAAGGGGGGGGCTTACCTGGTTGCTCTGGCAAGAGAGAGGGGTCGTCAACTTCGTAGTCGTACTGGGTAGCGGCGGCGTCGGTCTCGGTGTCTAGCGGAAGAAGAGGGGGAAGAAACAATGAATACAATGCAAACAGATGCATGACGATGCATGACAAAGCAAAGCGTGATGCTAGGCGTGCCCTAACGCGGTATGAGGTAATACCGGTGAAGGGAGGGAAACATCCGGGAAAGTATTCCCGGTGTTTCGCGTTTTCGGACAGAGGAACCGAAGGGGAAAAGTTGTGTGTTCGGTATGCTAGGTGTGTGTGGCAGAGGAACGGGCCGCGTATCCGGATTCGTCTCGCTGTTCTGAATAACTTTCATGTACAAAGTTTTTCGATCCGAGCTACGGTTTATTTTATATTAATTTTAAAAGGATTTAATCATTTTCTAGAATTAACAGAATTAATTTAATTAGAAAATGTAATTATGACGTCAGCATGATGTCAGGGTGATGTCAGCAGTCAACAGTCGGTTGACTGGATCCAACTGACGCATGGGTCCCACTATCATTGAGTAAGATTAACTAAAACAGATTAATTAGTTTAATTAGTGATTAGGTTAATCTAATCAGGATTCATTAACTTAATTAATTACTTAATTAATTAATCATTTTTATTTATTATTATATATTTTTTTAAGTCTTGTTTTAAAAAAAATGTTTTAGGGGACGACCCCACTTGTCATAGGCCCCTGGGGGCCTTAGCGGGTCTCGGGCGGGGTTCTCGGGTGCCAGGACCCGGCTGGGGCACCCGAACATGGCTGTGGGCGCCGGGTCACCGGACCCGGGTGCGTGCTGGCTGGCCGGCGCTCACGGCAGGGCGACCGCAGCTGACCAAACTGGGGATAGCAAGGTGAGGGGGTGGTGGCCAGGTGCGGCGCAGGGCGCACGGGGCGAGCAAGGCCGTGCACATGCGGGCGAGCGCGGGGCGCAGCGACCGCGCGATGTCCGCGGCCACGGTCAGAAGCACGGACGGCGCGAATGGCAGCCTACAATAGTGAATCGAGAGGGGGAAGGAGGAGCCCGCTCACAGCGTTGCAGGGGAGGCTCGGGAAGGTTGACGGGGACGACGTGCGTAGAAGGGGAAGTCTGGCGGCGTCCAGGATGCTTCGGGCGACGGAGTCGGGGTCGAGGCGGCGATGGCGGGGCGGCACCGGGAGGAAGCAGAGGCCGGCCGGGGAGGAGGGGTGGACGGGGCGGCGTCGGGTGGCGGCGGGGCGGTCCGGCGTGTGGCAGGACAGCACCGGGCGCGGGGCGGCGTCGAGCGGCGTCGGCCTCCTCTGGATCCCGATCCAGATCGGGAGAGAGGAGGGGAGGCTCGTGGGGAGAGTGGGGTGTGGGTGCGGGGAGTGGGTTAGGGTTTGCAGGGTGAGGGGATAAGGAGAAGGAGTGGCCGGCTGGGCCTTTGCCCAGTTGGGCTGGTGGCCGAATGGGCCGGCCAGTTGGGTCGGCGGGCCCGGGGGGGTTCTTTTCCTTCCTTTCTTTCTTTCTTTTCTTTATTTTTCTTTTCTGTTTTATTTCATTTTAAAGTATTTAAGCATTTTCTAAAAATGTGTTTACTTCACCATAATTACCTATGCAATATTTGGCACCCCCCCGAACATTTTTGTTTTGACTTTTGAAAACTTTGGGTGTTTGTTGCTAATTCATTCTTGAATTTGCAATGCTTTTGAACTACCACTTAATTAGTAACAGTAACATAGATGACATGGCATCATCAGGAGAGTTTTACTGTAGTCTAATTATCCGGGCGTCACAATATACTCTTTGCATGCTTGCTTGAATTGTGTGATGATTGCTTGACTTGTCCCAAGATAGCTAAAATCTGCCAAACTCTAAAATTGGGAAAAGGTTAAGTTTTTAATTGGTCAAGTAGTCTAATCACCCCCCCCCATCTAGACATACTTCAAGGTCCTACAACGGCCTCGCGAGGGGTGTTCTTGTGGTGGTGAGGTGTTCTACTTAGGAAGGATTCGATCCCCTCATAGTGTGGTGGCTATCTCTATTTATAGAGGCCCTGGTCCTCTTCCCAAATATTGGGCGGGAAGGGAGCCAACAACGGCCATTTTGAAAGGGGACAGCTAGTACAAGCTATCCTGACTAAAGGTGGTCTTCGACTGCCAAAGGCACTAGTGATGACGCCGTCTTGGGCTCCATGGTGACCTCCGACCCTGCCATCCTGCTAGTCTTGGTCTCATTGCACTGATATGGAAACCTTTGCTTGATGCCTCGGTACTCCGCGCCTGCGCTTGCCCCCTTTGCACCAAAGAGGAAACGAGGACACTGCGCAAGCTGGCGCCCGCCTGGCGCCAGCCTGGTCTTGATCATCATGGCTTGCGTCATGAGCACCTCGCGAGGTACCCCTGCCTTGATCTCTCCGCCTCCTCGCGAGCCTGCCTGGTGAGGTCACCCTTGAGGAGGCCTTGTGTCGTCCATCCCACGAGGCTTGGCCCCTCGCGAGGGTCTTGAGCTTGGGTTGATGAAGACGGGCCGTACTGGGCCACTGCTGAGCCACGCCCAAGCAGGCAAGTCTGGGGACCCCCGTTCCCAGAACACCGACATTTCTGTTTTTGAGCAAGATCAAATCAACTATCACCCAAATCATCCCAAAGGCTTTGCTTGGCACAAACACTAATTTAAACCACAAAAACACATCTAATCAGAGGTGTAATTGGGTATTTTATTGAAAACAACAAGAAAACTAAAAAGCAAAAAGATACAAGTTGTGTTGCCTCCCAACGAGCGCTATCGTTTTACGCCCCTAGCTAGGCATAATGCAACGGATCTAAGTGTTGTCATCTTTGTTCTAGATCCATATGATGCCCTCATGATTGATTCATATGGTGGATTAATTCTAGTTCTATGAAAGTGTTCCATACCCTTAATTAATGGAAATTGAAATTTAATATTGCCTTCTTTCATATCAATCACGACACCAATAGTACGTACAAACGGTCTACCAAGAATAATTGGACAAGACGGATTGCAATCAATGTCATGAACAATAAAATCTACGGGCACGTAATTCCTATTTGCAAGAATAAGAACATCATTTATTCTTCCCATAGGCTTTTTAATAGTAGAATCCGCCAAGTGCAAATTTAAAGAACATCCTTCAATATCAGTAAGACCAAGCACATAACATAAAGATTTCGGAATTGTAGAAACACTAGCACCCAATTCACATAAAGTGAAACACCCATAATTTTTAATCTTGACTTTGATAGTAGGTCCCATTCATCATGTAATTTTCTAGGGACTTAAACTTCGAATTCCAACTTTTCTTCTAAAGCTTTCATCATAGCATCAACAATATGTTTAGTAAAAACTTTATTTTGTTCATAGGCATGGGGTGAATTTATCATGGATTGCAACAAAGAAATACAATCAATCAAAGAACAACTATCATAATTAAAGTCTTTGTAATCCAAAAGAGTGGGCACATCACTAGTTAAAGTCTTGACCTCTTCAAACCCACTTTTATCAATTTTCTCAACAAGATTTTCACCCTCCGAATTATCGGGACGCCTTCTAACTAAAGTTGACTCTTCTCCAGTCCCTTTATCATCAATTTTAATTTTTCTAAACAAAGAATCAATAGAAGAAACACCAATCATTTTAAGATCTTCATCACTTTTATGAAAGCAATCACTAGAAAACGTTTTTTCTAAAAATTCTCTTCTAGCTCTAATCATAGCGGTTCTTTTCTTACTTTCATCCATAGAAACATAAAGAGCTTTAATTGATTCTTCTACCTTAGGCACAAAAATTTTCATCTTGAGATTTTCTACATCATGAGAAATTCTATCAATACTTCTAGACATATCATCAATCTTATTCAGCTTTTCTTCTATTGTAGCATTGAAAACTTTTTGAGTATTGATAAATTCTTTGATATTATTCTCAAGATCATAGGTGTTCCTATCATTATTATAAGAAGGATTACCATAGGAATTACCATAATTATTAGAGGAATTACTAGAAAAAGCCTAGGATTAAAATTACCTCTATAAGCATTGTTACTGAAATTATTTCGCAAGATAAAATTCACATCTATGGCATCACTATTTTGCTCAATCAAAGTAGACAAAGGCACATCATTAAAATTAATAGGAACACTTTTATTAGCAACCAATTTCATAAGATCATAAACTTTTTCACTCAAACAAGAAATTTCTTCAATCGAATTAACCTTTTTACTAGTAGGAGCTCTTTCGGTATGCCATTGTGAATAATTTTCCATAATATTGTCTAGCAATTTAGTAGCTTCACCCAAAGTAATTTCCATAAAAGTACCACCCGCGACGGAATCTAAAAGGTTTCTAGAACCAAAATTCAATCCAGAATAAAATTTCTGTATGATCATCCAAAGATTTAACCCATGAGTTGGGCAATTCCTTAGCATCAATTTCATCCTTTCCCAAGATTGTGAAACATGCTCATGTTCAAGTTGCTTGAAATTCATGATATTGGTTCTAAGGGAAATAATTTTTGCGGGCGAAAAATACTTAGTAATAAAGGCATCTTTGCACTTATCCCAAGAATTGATACTATTGCGAGGCAAAGAAGAAAACCAAATTTTTGCACGATCTCTCAAAGAAAATGGGAATAATTTCAACTTCACAATATCATTGTCCGCATCTTTTTTATTTTGCATATCGCATAATTCCACAAATGTGTTAAGATGGGACGCGGAATCCTCATTAGAAGTACCAGAAAATTGATCTTTCATAACAAGATTCAGCAAAGCGGCATTAATATCACAAGACTCCGCACTAGTGGAGGGAGGACCAACCGGAGTGCTAATAAAATCATTGTTGTTGGTATTGGAGAAATCACACAACTTGGTGTTCTCTTGAGTCATCGTGACTACGCAACAAGATTGCACTCAAAAATAGATCTGACAAGAAAAACAGCGAACGAAAAAGAGGGCGAATAAAACGGCAAATTTTTGTGAAGTGGGGGAGAGGAAAACGAGAGGCAAATAATATAAATTGCAAGGAGATGAGATTTGTGATTAGGAACCTAGTATATGTTGATGATGTCTCCCCAGCAACGGCGCTAGAAATTCCTTTTGATGTTTGCTTGAACTACGTCAGTATTTCCCCAAAGAGTAAGGGATGATGCAGCACAACAATGGTAGGTATTTCCCTCAGTGACGAGACCAAGGTTATCAAACCAGTAGGAGAACCACGCAACACCACGTAAACATCTCCTGCACACAAAGAACAAATACTTGCAACCCGACGTAAGAGAGGGGTTGTCAATCCCTCACGGGTAAACAGATAGATAATATTGTGGTAGATTGGATAAATAGATCTCGCGGGAACGTGAGATAAAATAAATAACTAAAAATTGCAGCAAGGTATTTTTATATATTTGAATTAGTAGATCTAAAAATAAAAGCAAATAAAAATAGATCTCTAAGGCAAATATAATAAAGAAGAGACCTGGGGGCGTAGATTTCACTAGTGGCTTCTCTTGAGAAAAATAGCATACGGTGGGTAAACAAATTACGGTTGGGCAATTGATAGAACTTTAAATAATCATGACGATATCCATGCGATGATCATTATATAGGCATCACGTCCAAGATTAGTAGACTGACTCCTGCCTGCATCTACTAGTATTACTCCACACATCGACCGCTATCCAACATGCATCTAGTGTATCAAGTTCATGGAGAAACAGAGTAATGCAATAAGAACGATGACATGATGTAGACCAGATCTATTTATGTAGAAATAGACCCCATCTTGTTATCCTTAATTGCAATGATACATATGTGGTGGTTCCCCTTCTGTCACTGGGATCAAGCATTGTAAGATCAAACCCATCACAAAGCACCTCTTCCCATGGCAAGAAAAAATGATCTAGTTGGCCTAACTAAACCAAAGATTCGAAGAAGAAATACGAGGCTATAAGTAATCAGGCATATAAGAAATCAAAGAGACTCAAATAACTTTCATGGATAAAAACATAGATTTGATCATAAACTCAAAGTTCATCGGATCCCAAACAAACACACCGCAAAAAGAGTTACATCAAATTGATCTCCAAGAGACCATTGTATTGAGTATCAAGAGAGAGAGAGAGAGAGAGAGAGAGAGAGAGAGAGAGAGAGAGAGAGAGAGAGAGAGGAAGCCATCTAGCTACTAACTACAGACCCGTAAGTCTACCATGAACTACTCACGCATCATCAGAGAGGCACCAATGAGGATGATGAACGCCTCTGTGATGGTGTTTAGATTGGATCTGGTGGTTCTGGAACTTGTGGCGACTAGAATTGATTTTCGTCTACTCCCCTATGGTTTCTGGAATATTGGGGTATTTACAGAGCAAAGAGGCAGTGTAGGAGGTCACCGAGATGGGCACAACCCACTAGGGCGTGCCTGGGCCTCCAGGTGCGCCCAGGTGTCTTGTGCTCACCTCGGGCCCCCTCATCGGTACTTCTTTGGCCCACTAGATGTCTTCTGGTCCAAAAAAAATCCACAAAAAGTTTTGCTGCGTTTGGACTCCGTTTGATATTGATTTCCTGCAATGTAAAAAACAAGGAGAAAACAACAACTGGCACTTGGCACTATGTCAATAGGTTAGTCCCAAAAAATGATATAAAGTTGCTATAAAATGATTGTGAAATATCCAAGAATGATATTATAACAGCATGGAATAATCAAAAATTATAGATACGTTGGAGACGTATCAACCCCCGAAGCACCGGAGCTGGACCAGAAGAGTCCCGAGGAAACCACAAGCCAGGGGGCGCGCCCTACCCCCTGGGCGCGCCCTGAGGGCTTGTGGGCCTCTCGGGTACCTCCTTGACTTGTTTCCGACGCCAAAAATTCTTATAAATACAGAAACCTCTGAAAAGAACCCTATATCGAAAGTTCCGCTGCCGCAAGCCTCTGTAGCCACGAAAAACCAATCAGGAGCCTGTTTCTGCACCCTGCCGGAGGGGGAAATCATCACCGGAGGGCAACTTCATCACCCCGGCGGTCTCCATGATGAGGAGGGAGTAGCTCACCCTCGAGGCTGAGGGTATGTACAAGTAGCTATGTGTTTGATCTCTCTCTCTCTCTCTCTCTCTCTCTCTCTCTCGTTCTTGATTTGACACGATCTTGATGTACCGCGAGCTTTGTTACTATAGTTGGATCATATGGTGTTTCTCCCCTCTACCTTCTTGTGATGAATTGAGTCTTGCTCTTTGAGGTTTCGTTATGTTGGATTGAGTATTGGATTTGAGAACACTTGATGTATGTCTTGCGATGGGATATCTGTGGTGACAATGGGATGTTCTATTGATTCGCTTGATGTATGTTTTGGTACTCAACTCCCGGATTCCCGAGGTGACATTGGGGTAATCTATGCATAGGGGTTGATGCACGTTTTCATCCTACATTCTCCAATAAAAACTTTGGAGTGACTCTTTGTTGCATGTTGAGGGATTGTTATATGATCCAGTTATGTTATCATTGTTGAGAGATTTTGCGCTAGTGTAAGTATGAATCGTAGGCCTTGTTTTCAAGCGTTGCAATACCGTTTGTGCTCACTTTTGTTACGAGTTACCTTGCTGTTTTTATATTTTCAGATTACAAAAACCTATATCTACTATCCATATTACACTTGTATCACCATCTCTTCGCCGAACTAGTGCACCTATACAATTTACCGTTGTATTGGGTGTGTTGGGGACACAAGAGACTCTTTGTTATTTGGTTGCAGGGTTGTTTGAGAGAGACCATCTTCATCCTATGCCTCCCACAGATTGATAAACCTTAGGTCATCCACTTGAGGGAAATTTGATACTGTCCTACAAAACTCTGCACTTGGAGGCCCAACAACGTCTACAAGAAGAAAGGTTGTGTAGTAGACATCAAGCTCTTTTCTGGCGCCCTTGCCGGGGAGGTGAGTGCTTGGAGGTACATCTTTAGATCTTGCAATTGAATATTTTAGTTTCTTTTTTTATCACTAGTTTAGTCTATAAAATAAAACTAAAAATGGAATTGAGGTTGCCTCATATGCTTCATCTTTTTAATGTCTTTCATGAAAATTATGGAAAGGAAATTTGTGCCAAAGTGTTAGAAGAAGAAGTCAATAAAATGTTTGGCATAAAATCTTTGAATGATGAGCATGATTGCAATGTAGTTAGTATTAATTCTTTGAATATCCATGATGCTAATGATATGCAAAGCCACAAGCTTGGGGATGCTATGTTTGATGAAGATGATATTTTTAGTCCCCCAAGTTTTGTTGTGCAAATTTATTATGATTATAACATGTCTCCTATTTATGCTGATTATATTGATGAAAGTGGGTTTGGAAGAGTGTCAACTCTAGGTACTAATGACCCCACTATTTTGGAGGGTGTTGAATCTTTTCACAATATTGATAAAAGTGGGTTTGGAGAGGTCATGACTTTATTTAGTAATGATTCCACTATTTTGGAAGAGGTTTCAATTGACTATGATAAAAAAGTTGCTATCTATGATGATCATTGTGATGACATGTATGCTATAAAGAATAATGATAACCATGAAACTTGTCATCATGATTTTAATTTTCAATTGGATTATGCCTCACATGATAGTTATTTTGTTGAGTTTGCTCCCCACTATTATGAAGGACAATAAATTTGCTTATGCGAAGAGTAAAAATTTCTATGCTTATGGATCATGAAAATAATGCTTTATGTGATAGTTATATTGTTGAATTCATTCATGATGCTATTGAAAATTATTATGAGAGAGGAACATATGCTTTTACATAATACAATAATATCAAGTTTCCTCTCTATGTGTTGAAAGTTTTGAAGTCATGCTTGTTTTGCCTTCCTATGCTAGTAGATTCTTGCTCCCATAAACTATTTGCTCACAAAATCCCTATGCATAGGAAGTGGGTTAGACTTAAATGTGCTAGTCATATGCTTCATGATGCTCCCGTTATGTTCCAATTCTTATATTTTATGTGAGCATCATTGAAATCATCATGCCTAGCTAAAAAGGCATTAAAGAAAAGCACTTGTTGGGAGACAACCCAATATTTATACCTACTATTCTTGTGTTTTCACATGATTATACTACTGTAGTAATTTATAGCTTCTGTTTCATTAAAGTGCCAAGTAAAGCCTTTGAGATAGTGTGGATGGTAGTTGACTTGATTCTCTACAAAAACAGAAACTTTTGCGCTCAGTCCAGGAATTTTCAAAATTCACTGGAACATTCTTTTGATCTAAATTTTTGAAACATGATTGATATAAAAATTGTCTGCATTGTCCTAATTTTTCAGAATTTTTGGAGTTTCATAAGTATGGTGGTTGTTCAGATCATTACAGACGGTTCTGTTTTTGACAAATTCTGTTTTCAATGCATAGTTTACTTGTTTTAGTGTTTTCATAGCTTATATTAAGAATATAAATTGTGGAAATGATTAGTATAGTGGGAATTATGTGGAAACAATTATGAATCTTGCCTTGACAGTACCAAAGTGAATGATTTGTCTTTATCATACTAACCAATCTCACGAAGTTCCGTTAAGTTTTATGTGATTGAAATTTTCAAGTTTTGGTGAGATTTTGATATGAAGAGAATAAGGAGTGACAAGACCCTTAGCTTGGGGATGCCCAAGGCACCCCAAGGTAATATTCAAGGAAGGTCCAAGCAACTAAGCTTGGGGATGCCCTGGAAGGCATCCCCTCTTTTGTCTTCAACATTATCGGTAACCTCACTTGGAGCTATACTTTTATTCGTCACATGATATGTGTTTTGCTTAGAGCGTCATTTTATTTTCTCTAGATTTGCTTGATGTTATTTATAATAAGGTTTGGCATCCTTTATTTCAATAAAAATGTCAAGGATAGCCTTCACCATGCACAATTTGCAAGTATATGAGTTGTTGTTTCAGAACAGAAAGTTTGTCGCTATTGCAAAAATTCCCTAGAAAAGTCAAAATGTGATAAAAGCTTGAAATTTTGACAAAATATGCAATGATAAATTCTCTACAGTGTGGTAAATTTTCAGAACTTTTTGAGTTAAATAAGTATGGATGTTCCTTAGTCCTTTACAGACTATTCTGTTTAGACAAATTGCTGTTATGATTGCATTGTTTGCACATATTTGCTTGTTTAATGATTCTATTTGAGGATGGTAGTATTAAATATGTAGAGCATTTAGTATGCAATGTAAAATTATAATTTTAGTGATTTTCTACAGTAGAGAATGATAAGGTTTTGCATGGATTTATACTAACTTATCTCACGAGTTCTTGTTGAGTTTTGTGCGGACGAAGTTTTTAAGAATAAGGGAAACCGTGATATGAGAGGAATTAAGTAGACAAAAGAGCTCAAGCTTGGGGATGCCCAAGGCATCCCTAGTTAGTATTTCAAGAAGTCTCAAGCATCTAAGCTTGGGGATGCCCCGGTTGGCATCCCACCTTTCTTCTTCAATAATGATCGGTCAGTTTTGGTTGAGCCTAAGTTTTTGCTTCTTCACTTGATATATGCTATCCTTGGAATCTCATTTTATTTTGTTTGTTTGCTGTTTGAATAAAATACTTAAGATCTAAAATCTTAGATGATAGAGAGTCTTCACATAGTTACCTTTTTTGACTACTCATTGATCTTCACTTATATGTTTTTGGAGTAGTTTGTCAGTTGCTCTAGTGCTTCACTTATATCTTTTTAGAGCACGACGGTGCTTTTATTTTATAGAAATCAATGAACTGTCATGCTTCACTTATATTGAGAGTCTTTAAATACCATGGTAATTTGCTTAGGTTATGAATTTAGTCCTAATATGATGGGTATCCAAGAGGAATATAATAAAAACTTTCATATAAAGAGCATTGAATAGATGAGAAGTTAGATTCCTTGCATTTGTTTTGAGATATAAAGATGGTATATTAGAGTCATGCTAGTGAGTAATTGTGGATTGGTAGAAATACTTGTGTTAAAATTTGTGATTCCCCTAGCATGCATGTATGGTGAACCGTTATGTGATGAAGTCGGAGCATGGTTATTTTTTTATTGTCTTCCTTATGAGTGGCGGTCGGGGACGAGTGATGGTCTTTTCCTACAAATCTATCACCCTAGGAGCATGCGTGTAGTACTTTGTTTTGATGGCTAATAAATTTTTGCAATAAGTATGTGAGTTCTTTATGACAATGTTGAGTCCATGGATTATACGCACTCTCACCTTCCACCATTGCTAGACTCTCTAGTACCGCGCAACTTTCTCCGGTGCATTAAACCGACCATATACCCTTCCTGAAAACAGCCACCATACCTACCTATTATGGCATTTCCATAGCCATTCCGAGATATATTGCCATACAACTTCCATCGTTCCGTTTTATTATGACCCACACCATCATTGTCATATTGTTCTCATATGCATGAGGCATTCATATAGAGTCATATCTTTGTTCTAGCATCGAGTTGTAATTCTTGAGTTGTAAGTAAATAAAAGTGTGATGATCATCATTATTAGAGCATTGTCCCATGTGAGGAAAGGATGATGGAAGCTATGATTCCCTCACAAGTTGGGATGAGACTCCAGACTTAAAAATAAAAAGGAGGCCGACATAAAAAAAGAGGCCAAAGAGCCCAAAATAAAAAAAGAGGCCAAAGAGCCCCCCAAAAAGAGAAAAATGAGAGAAAAAAGAGAGAAGGGACAATATTACTATCCTTTTACCACATTCGTGCTTCAAAGTAGCACCATGATCTTCATAATAGAGATTCTCCTATTTTGTCACTTACATATACGAAATTTTTCATTATAGAACTTGGCTTGTATATTCCAATGATGGGCCTCCTCAAATAGCCCTAGGTCTTCGTGAGCAAGCAAGTTGGATGCACACCCACTTAGTTTTCATTTTGAGCTTTCATACACTTATAGCTCTAGTGCATCCGTTGCATGGCAATCCCTACTCACTTGCATCGATATCAATTTATGGGAATCTCCATAGCCCATTAAGTTGCCTAGTTGATGTGAGACTTTCTCCTTTTTGTCTTCTCCTCATAACCTCCACCATACTCTATTCCACTTATACTGCTATATCCATGGCTCACGCTCATGTATTGCATGAAAGTTGAAAAGGTTTGAGAACATCAAAAGTATGAAACAATTGCTTGGCTTGTCATCGGGGTTGTGCATGATGAAATATTTTGTGTGATGAAGATAGAGCTTAGCTAGACTATATGGTTTTGTAGGGATAACTTTCTTTGGCCATGATATTCTGAGAAGACATGATTGCTTTATTAGTATGCTTGAAGTATTATTGTTTTTATGTCTATATTAAACTTTTGTTTTGAACCTTATGGATCTGAATATTCATGCCACAATAAATAAGATTACATTGATAAATATGTTAGGTAGCATTCCACATCAAAAATTCTATTTTTATCATTTACCTACTTGAGGATGAGCAGGAATTAAGCTTGGGGATGCTTGATACGTCTCCAATGTATAATTTTTGATTGTTCCATGCTATTACATTATCTGTTTTGGATGTTTTATATGAATTAAGATGCTATTTTATATTTTGGGACTAACCTATTAACCTAGAGTCCAGTGCCAGTTTCTGTTTTTTCCTTGTTTTTGAGTTTTACAGAAAAAGAATATCAAACAGAGTCCAAACGAGCTGAAAATTTATAGTGAATTTTTATGGACCAAAAGAGACCCCCGAAGCACCGGAGCTAGACCAGAAGAGTCCCGAGGAGACCACAAGCCAGGGGCGCGCCCTACCCCCGGGTGTGCCTTGAGGGCTTGTAGGCCCCTCGGGCACCTCCTTGACTTGTTTCCAACGCCAAAACTTCTTATAAATATAGAAACCTCCTAAAAGAACCCTAGATCGGAAGTTCTGCCACCGCAAGTCTCTGTAGCCACGAAAAAACAATCAAGAGCCCATTCTGGCACCCTGTCGGAGGGGCAAATCATCACCGGAGGCCATCTTCATCATCCCAGCAGTCTCCATAACAAGGAGGGAGTAGTTCACCCTCAGGGCTGAGGGTATGTACCAGTAGCTATGTGTTTGATCTCTCTCTCTCTCTCTCTCTCTCTCTCTCTCTCTCTCTTGTGTTCTTGATTCGACACGATTTTGATGTACCGCGAGCTTTGTTACTATAGTTGGATCATATGATGTTTCTCCCCTCTACCTTCTTGTGATTAATTGAGTCTTGCTCTTTGAGGTTTCATTATGTTGTTTTGAGTATTGGATTTGAGAACACTTGATGTATGTCTTGCAATGGGATATCTATGGTGACAATGGATGTTCTATTGATTCACTTGATGTATGTTTTGGCACTCAACTCGCGGATTCCGGAGGTGAAATTGGGATAATCTATGCATAGGGGTTGATGCACGATTTCGTCCTACATTCTCCGATAGAAACTTTGGAGTGACTCTTTGTTGCATGTTGAGGGATTGTTATATGATCCAATTATGTTATCATTGTTGAGAGATTTTGCGCTAGTGAAAGTATGAGCCCTAGGCCTTGGTTTCAAGCATTGCAATACCATTTGTGCTCACTTTTGTTACTAGTTACCTTGCTGTTTTTTATATTTTCATATTACAAAACCCTATATCTACTATCCACATTACACTTGTATCACCATCTCTTCGCTGAACTAGTGCACCTATATAATTTACCATTGTATTGGGTGTGTTGGGGACACAAGAGACTCTTTGTTATTTGGTTGCGGGGTTGTTTGAGAGAGACCATCTTCATCCTACGCCTCCCACAGATTGATAAACCTTAGGTCATCCACTTGAGGGAAATTTGCTACTGTCCTACAAAACTCTGCACTTGGAGGCCCAACTATGTCTACAAGAAGAAAGGTTGCGTAGTAGACATCAATCCAGCAAGCAAGAGAGGAAAAGTAGATGGGATCTCAACTAGCATGATTGCGTGGTGGAGATGGTGGTGGTGCAATCTCGGCAGGGCTTCGCCAAACGATGTCAGAACCAATCTCAGGAGAAAACGGAGTTTTGGGAGAGGTAGGGCTGCCGCCGGGGTGTGGGATTTGGTGTGTCCAGCCCCTAACTCTCCCCTCCTATTTATAAGAGGCAAGGGGAAGGGTTGGGGCGCAGCCTTGGCCCCTCCTCCAAGGGAGGTGGTGCGGCTAGGCCTAGGGAGGTTTCCTTCCTTCCTAAGGCACCTAGGGGGGTGCCTTCCACCCTTAGGACTCTTCCCCTCTCCTCTCTCTTGGCGCATGGGACCCTTAGGGCTGGTGCCCTTGTCCCAAATAGGCCAAGGTGCACCCCCTACAGCCCATGTCCCCCCGGGGCAGGTGGACCCCGGACCCCTTTCAGCACTCCCGATACAATACCGATAATACCCGAAACCTTTGCGACGACTAAAACAAGACTTCCTATATATGAATCTTTACCTCTGGACCATTCCAGAGTTCCTCGTGATATCCTGGACTCTAAACAACATTCAATTACCAATGCACATATCCCAATACTACTATAGTGTCATCAACATTAAGCGTGCGGACCCTATGGGTTCAAGAATCATGTAGACATGACCGAGATGCCTCTCCGGTCAATAATCAATAGCGGAACCTGGATGCCCATATTGGTTCCTACATATTCCACGGAATCTTTATCATTTGAACCACGATGTCAAGGATTCAGTCAATCCCGTACACAATTCCCTTTGTCCAGCGATATGTAACTTGCCCAAAATTCGATCGTCGGTATCTCCATACCTAGTTCAATCTCGTTACCGTCAAGTCTCTTTATTCATTTCATAATACAAGATCCCATGACTAAACTCATTAGTCACATGAAGCTTCTTATGATGTTATATTACCGAGAGGGCCCAGAGATATCTCTCTATCACACAGAGTGACAAATCCCAGTCTCGATCCATGCAACCCAATAGACACCTTCGGAGATACCTTAGAGCACTTTTATGATCACCCAGTTACGAAGTAACGTTTGATAGCACACAAGACATTCCTCCGATATCAGGGAGTGGCATGATTTCATGGTCTAAGGAACAGATACTTGACATGAAGAAAGCAATAACAAATAAACTAAATGATCTGATGCTAAGCTTACGGTTGGGTCTTGTCCACACATCATTCTCCTAATGATGTAATCCCGTTATCAAATGACAACTCATGTCTATGGTTAGGAAACCTTAACCATCTTTGATCAACGAGCTAGTCTAGTAGAGGCTTACTAGGGACATTGTGTTGTTTGTGTATCCACACATGTATTTAGGTTTCCGGTCAATATAATTCTAGCATGAATAATAAACATTTACCATGAACGGGAAATATGACAATAACCTTTTATTATTGCCTCTAGGCATATTTCCAACAGAAAATGTATATAAACATCCATGATTGATGCTATAATAGCATGGAACAATAACCAATTATAGATATGTTGGAGACGTATCAAGCACTTCGGCTTAGCTTTGCTGGCTCGGCAATCATGGCGCCTTCTCACTGTGCCTTAATCCCTTTTGTGCTCGGTTGCTCAAGTCTGTCTACTATTCAAACATTGACATTCTCAATGCCGAACTGGGTCTCGCCCATCTCAAGTGTGGAGGTCTATATTCGAGGCTAGAGATGCACTATCACATTGGCCTCATTAGGCGCATCGGCGACGACAAAACCACGCAGGTATTTCACTTTGGTTGTTGCCAGATGTTGTGGGTCGAGGCTAGGCTTTGGGTGCTATAGGCCGGCCGTCGATAGCAAGCGGATGCTACACCACGACTTTGCACCATGAGATGATGCGAGATCACCATCCGCCTTTATGGTCTGTGGTAGCGCGCGTGCTACGAGCAGGTTGCGATGAGCTACGAGAAATGTTGTTGATTTCGACCAGTGATATTATGGATGGTGGTCGGCATTGCATGAGACGGGTGAGTGCGACCACAATGCGAGGGAATGGCATCGACGTTGCTGCAAATGAGTAGTGCGTGGGAAACAGAGATTTGTTGCAAGCCGGTGCTGCAACGACAACATCATTATGAGGCACCGCCGGTGTTGGGTGGAGGCCGACATGATGTGAGGCATCCATGACGTGTCATGGAGGCGTGGAGGACGAATGATGGCAAGAGGCGTGTGATGAGATGAATCGTGGATAGCTATGATTGCTGCAAAGGAATGATGCGTGGGAACAAAGATTTGTTGCAAGCCGATGCTGCAACGACTACATCATTGCGAAGCACAGAGGAGGACGCCGACATGATGTGAGGCACCCATGACATGTCATGGAGACATGAAGGACGAAAAATGCTGACAAGCATGTGATGAGATGGATCGTGGACGGCTGTGATTGTATGGATCCGACTGATGACGAAGCGGTTGGCCGTTCCCTCATGATCATTAAAAAAAGGGAACTGTTTGGGGACGGCGCACCGGCCGAACGCTCGACCGGTCGCGGCCACGCGAGCAAGCGGTCCTCCTGTCCACGAGCGACACGTATGTATAGGGCCCACACCCCAATCGTTGCCTTATCTTCTCCTTCATCTTCTCAACCGCTCGTTCGTTTCTTATCTGTTCTCTCTCTTCCACGCCGGCGAGTTTGCTCCCTTCGTCCAATTTTCAGCTCGACGCCGGCAAGCCGGACGCGCGTCCCCGCAGCACCGCCGTGGCATCCGTTCCGTCCATCCCATCTGGCTCCACTCCGACGACGGCGACCTCCGCAGCCGCTGCAACCAAGCTAGACCGGCGAGGCTGCTTGCGTCGTCATCGCCATGGCCAGCAACCACCCCTAAGATGCCCCAGGCTGGCTCCGTCGGCCCTACTCCGGCGAGCGCCGCCCTCCCCCTATGCTGGAACTGCCCTCCTCCTAGTCATATGGTTGCATCCTCGAGGAGCAGACGCCGAAGCTGGAACCAGCCAATTTTTTGATACAATCAACCAAAGCAAAAGCTGGAACCGCAGTTGGTTTTTGCTTCAACCAACAAGCGAGCTGGAACCACAGCTGGTTTTTGCTACAACTGCATCGCATTTTTGCTACAATCGGCGTTCTGGAAAGCTACAACCGATGTGGCGAAAAGCTTCAACCAGCGGCGACAGATGCTGGAACCAACCACTAACACGACAAAAGGCTACATCCGGTATCGCATAAAGCTTCAACCGGCGTTGGAAAAAGCTTCAAACACTGAATGCCAATGCTACGGGCTGGCTACTGCCAACAGGGAAAAAGCTTCAAGGTGTCGCAAAAAAGCTTCAACCGTAGCCGATTTTTGCTACCACCGGCAAAGCTTTTTGCTACATCCATCAGGCAGAGCTGCGACCTCGTGAGGACGACAATGATGTTTTTGCTGCAACCGCAGCAGGATTTTGCTACTACCGTTGGAGTTTTTTTATACATCGATGTAAGGCGGAGCTGCGACCTCGCGAAGGCGGCGACGGCGTTTTTGCTGCACCCGTAGTTTGATTTTGCTACTACCGGTGAATTTTTTTGCTACATCCATTCAAATGGCGTTGATTGACTCGCGGCCGGCGTCGACGTATTTTCCTGCAGCGAGCATCAATGGCGAGGGCGGCGGAGCTACAACCGTCGTTGTCAAGAGCTGCAACCGCAGGTGGAGCTGTTTGCATGGGTCGAGGCGACAACGAGGCCGGGAGGGTGGGGGACCGGCGACGAGGACGGCCGGCGAGGGCAGGGTTCGGCCGGCGACGAGGAAGACCGACGAGGGTGGGGACTGACGACGGGGACAACCACCGGAGGGGACAGGAGGTGCGGTGCGGTGCTCCCGAGCGGGAGATGCGGATCCAGGCCAACTGCCCAAGGAAGAAGAAGTTGGGGGCGATCTGTTTTTTTTTTGCCTGGATCGAACGGCTGCGTGGCTCACATCCGATGGTCTGGGCTGGACCGGCCGAAACGCTCGGCCGGTGCGCCGGCGCCTATAAGCGCCCTTAAAAAAAAGCACTATCCCTCCTAGTAGTGGTGTCCTCTCTCTTCTTCCGCTTCTCTTCCACCTCTCTCCCTCACTCAACGCGAACCACAGAACCCGACGCGAGGCGTGGCTCGCCGCGAGATGGTAAGCACGACCCCCTCCCCATTGCCACGTCTCCACCCTCCCCCGCCCTGCCCAGGGGTCCGCTGCATCCGCACATGTGATCCGCGCGGCCCTGTGCTCGTGCAGGATCTGTTCGTCTCTGTCGTTTTGGATTCGCTGAGGGGTTTGCGATCGATCTGGGGAGCCCTTAGGGTTTTGGCGGGGAAGCGGGGTGTTCGTTGCGCCATTTAGCGGGGGCGTAACGGTGGATTAGTTGTAGCCGCTGCCTCGGCCCAGCCCTTTGGAATGAGGGACGCATGTCAGCATGTGGTTTCTGCGCCATTTCTCATCAGCGGATCGTGGTATCGCCGATGGCGTATCGGTGAATTCGCAGAAGCAGCTTGGTAGGTTGCTCGCTGAACCAAGTGATCATGTTCCCTTGTTGCCATGGAGTGGTCTGCGATGAAGTGGCTGTTCCTAGGGATCGTCCCAGTGGATTGGTGGGTGATTGGGTGCTAGGCTCTGCGTTCACAGATTAGTGGATTGAAATTTCGTTAATGGAGCCGTACGTTGTTGGGTACTCTGGGTGTTCACTAGTAGCACGTGAATCAAGGTCAGTCGATGCCTTGGGATACAATTTGTTGCAAAATGCTGTGGTGAATACATTCAGTATGTCCTCCATCACCAGCATTAATGTGCATTTATCTGACAATGAAGTTATTTGCTCATCATAATGGTGATAGTCTCTGCACCTTTTATATTCTGTAACTATGGAGAATATGCTGGACATTCACTATTGCTTGAGATATTAAGCTGTTATTATTTGAGATATATGGGTCATTGGATAAGTAGGATCCACTATACCGAAGTGAACATGTCAGAAGTATTTAACAGCTTGCCTCTGCTTTTCTGTGCAGGTGGCACTTTTACATTAGCGATGCTAGTTTGTGTCTTGTTATCTTTTGAAAATGGTGAAGCTGACAATGATAGCCCGTATCACTGACGGCCTTCCATTGGCGGAGGGGTTAGATGATGGTCGAGATCTGAAGGATGCTGACTTCTACAAGCAGCAAGCAAAACTGTTGTTCAAAAACTTATCTAAAGGCCAGCACGAATCATCAAGGCTGTCAATTGAGACTGGACCGTACTATTTCCAGTATCCTTACCCTATATGTCATCTGCAGCATTTTAGTTTCTGTTTTGCAAAGCATGTGATCTATCTGTTACTCCCTCCGTTCCGAATTACTTGTCTTGGATTTGTCTAGATACAGATGTATCTAGACTCATTTTAGTGCTAGATACATCTGTATCTAGACAAATCTAAGACAAGTAATTCGGAACGGAGGGAGTACTATTTTGTCAAAGTTTTATGTGCCAAAGGGAAAAGGAATCATGCAAGTCTATGCAGCCTAATTAGATAACTAGCTTCTACTTCCTGAATCCTCCATGTTTATGATGATCTGTGATTCCTTGTAGTTGCTTCATCAGTAGTCAAAGTCTGCAAGTCAATTTTGGGAATTTGAGTACCTGTATAAGTCTAGGACACAAATTTAAATATCAGATGCAAGAACAACTAATTTTTCATCTCCAAGCAGTTGTGTGGCATAATGAACATACTTATTTTCTGTTAGTGCTTAATTTGTAATTGAAATCACCTGGTTTGCATTAGCATTTCAAAGAGGCAAAGATAACATACTGGCATACTGCTTATGTGGGGAAAGGGTTGTTGACTTGAATAATGAATACAGAACACTTTCTTGGGCCTTTTCCCTTTTGCAGTACACCACTGTGTGCAGTGGCGGAGTGTGACAAGAAAGGAAGGAGGGGCCGAGAGAGAACGGAAAATGATCTAGACTAGTGGAGAATTTTTTGGGACAAGAAGACCGGTCGGGATTTTTTTAACAAGAAAACCAGCAGAGATTTGGGAACAGAAGAAAAGTTCACACATACAGCGAACATCCGTCGGGTGTGCAGATCGCACGCACTGCCCGGCCCCAAAGTCACGGCCCACATTGTAGCAAGGTAGCCCATAGAAGCAGCCACTTGCACTGGCCAGATCAAATAACTGGGTGACTGATCTAAATTGTATGGGCTATATACGTTATTTGTATTTTGCAATTGGAAGACCGGGCCGTGGCCCTGTGTGGTCCCCATGTAGCTCCGCAGGTGACTGTGTGCATGCTGTGTCATATATATGCACCATCTGTCTTCATGATACATTTTTTTTACATTGCATGTAGTAAGCTGCATTGTTAATTTTGCGAATAGTATATGTGGAGAAGCAAATCCTTGTCAGTAGTTTTAGCCTGTTTTCCTGGTAAAATTATCATGGCACTCTTGTTGCACCTTGATTCAACAAAACAGTTACATCATTGAGAGCCGTGTGTGCTATTTGACAATGTGTGACCGTTCTTATCCCAAGAAACTTGCGTTCCAGTATTTAGAAGATCTAAAAAATGAATTCGAGAGGGTCAATGGCAGCCAAATTGAAACTGCTGCAAGGCCATATGCTTTCATCAAATTTGGTATGGTTCTTCAATCTGATATGTACACTTTTTCACATTCAGCTTCTTATTAGCTACTGGGTGATGGCTTATATGTCTCTGTTTAGATACATTCATACAGAAAACCAGGAAACTATATTTGGATACCAGAACCCAAAGGAACCTTGCCAAGTTGAATGATGAGCTCTACGAGGTGCACCAGATTATGACTCGCAATGTTCAAGAAGTTCTTGGTGTGGGTGAAAAACTAGATCGTGAGTTTCCCACCGTCATCTATGTTTATTATATTGAATTGTTACTTCATGATGTCTTCTATATTGATGGTCGTGCAAATGATTTCTGCACATATTTACAATAGCTGGAAACTATCTGTAGGTGTTTACCAAAAAGGCACCAGTGAGTAGAGTTTCTGTTAGGTCTGCAAAGTAATTTGGTTTCAACAAACTATGTTGATTTTCCCTGGATTATAGGTTATTATTACACATGCTTTTTTTTGGAAACCCTAGTGCTTGTATAAAAGTATTATGACTGCCTTAATGCTATGTTTTCTTGGTACTCCTATTGTTCGAGACATGTTCAAGCTTTGTCTGCATGATTGAATTGGTATTATTTCTGCTTAATGTTATTGTTTGTTAACATTTCATCTTCGTGTTTTTGAACTGGCTTGCCCAGCGTTTCCCCTCTAGCATGACTTGTCGCAGCCTGTTCTAATGTATTAGCATAGTCATAGTCCTCAGTCCTCAGCCATGTCAATTAAGACAATTGCTCAAAGAAAAGTTTCTTTTGCCCTTTGCAGAGGTGAGTCAAATGTCTAGTAGGTTGACCTCTGATACCAGAATGTATGCAGACAAGGCAAAGGATCTCAATCGCCAGGTATGGTCCATTTTCTACTCCAGTATATATGTATCCAAGCAGCTAAGCCGAGTGTGAGTAATGAAACAAATGATGAATTCGTATTGGACACATAGATAAGTATGTCTGGTAGTCTTCTCGTTTCATTTGCCATATCATCATTCTTAAATGAATAGATTCTTGAGGTAGATCTACTTTCTTTGGTTTGTAAGCATCACAGGGCTCTTTTCTTCTTGGCCTTTTCATTATCTTCTTTAAATTGAAGGAGTCCTGAGGTAGATCTACTTTCTTTGGTTTGTGGTATCACAGAGCCTCTTTTTCTCACATTAACTATAGTTGAAGATTCCATAATTAGATATAGGCTACGTTCGCCTTATCAGTGGATTATGGTAATTTTGTTTGGCTAACAAGTTTGTACCTATTTTCCTATTTGAATAACCAACTTTTCGTATATCCGTGGCTCTCTCTTCACATCAGATTGCCAAATAACTTCTGCACATCACAGTTTTATGTAGAATAGCACATGACAGTTGAGCAGCTGCAAGCGGCATACTTATTGCCATTTCCCTCGTGCTTTCGATTTTAGTTTGATTGGCTACTTCCAACAAATTTTGTTGTCTGTAATCCTGACTCCAAACAAATAAACAATGTGCAGTAAAAAAGTAACTTTGGTCCCGTTGTAATCTGCCACAAACTGCTCATTAGTGCTTAGTAATATTTCCGTGACTTCTGTTCGTGAAGCACACAAATTCCATTCTGTATCTTGCAGTCCTATGTGCATTAACAAAGCAGAATGGGGATCTCTAGTCAACACTGGCCACCATACTTTTTCTTATTAATCTGACGCAATTGCCACTTGTGGTTTTTCAGGCCTTGATTCGGAAGTATGCCCCTGTGGCCATTGTGATGGGGATAGTACTGATGCTCTTTTGGATCAAGAACAAGATATGGTGACCGAGTGAAGCTCGACATCCTTCACTATGACGCCGAGAATTCTATGTCAACAGATGCTTCTACAGCTTATCCCGCATCTGCCTATTCAAGCGAGATTACCTTTTTAGCCGCCTTATGTTTTTCCCAAACAAGAGGAGCAAACAGTAAACCCGTTGTGTAGTACTATTAGTATAGATCTGATCCTGATCCATGAGTTCTCCATGAAATCTTGGAGCCGAACATACCATGAACTATTCTATTAGAGGTGTAGATTCGACCGACATAGTAATTGGTCTTCTTTTTGTGAGCTCAACATGTAAGATCTGTAGTGGCAACATACCGTAAACGGAAATGATTTCGATGAAATTTGTTCAACATGCTACTGGAGAACAGGCTATGTCAAATTCATTTCCAATTTACCAAATTTGTTCGGTGAAATGTTTTGACACGGGAAATCCACATGATTCTAGCGCACGATTCTAGTTGAAATTGCCTTGTTTACTGTAAAATCCTGCCTTGATTAATTTCTTACAGTTCAACCCCCGACCCCGAACTTGGCTGCGGCTCAGCAACGGAAGCCAAGCACCCTGCCGTCGATCGGCGAGACGCCGACGCGGCACACCTTGGACGCCTGCACCCGGTGCGTCAGCACCCGCAGCACCATCACCTTGCCCTTCACCACCAGCAGCGAGTCCACCTCCATCATGGCCGCCGCGGCCGCCGGCTGCTGCGCGGTCATGTCCAGCGGCGGTGGGGTGGCCGCGGGGAAGGCCGGCACGGCGAAGCTGGTGGACCAGTGCTTGGTGCTGCCGCTGTCGATGAGGCCCGCGGGGATGTAGATGGAGCCGATCTCGCCGCCGGCGTAGGCGACGCGGAGCGAGCTGTCGAAGTGCGCGAGCGGCGCGCGGTTGGGGTTGCGCACGGAGGCCACCTGCTCGAAGGTGAAGGCCACCGTGCCGTTGGCAGCCGCAAAGGACGGCAGCCGCACCGCCGCGACGGCGATCTCGGGCGGCTGCGGCCGGAAGAGGAGGAACAGCGCCGTCGCCGCCCCGCCGGCCGCGAACAGGAGGAAGGCCGCCGCCATAAGGCAGGACGCCAGGGCGGAGGTGCGGCGCCGCGGGGGGCGCTCCGGCTCGTAGTAGTACGGGTACGGCCACGGGCTTGGCTCCGGCGGCCTGTCGGTGGTTGCGACGGGAGCCGCCGCGCCGCCCCCCGGCACGTAGTACGGCCCCGGCCGCGGCTCCGGAGGCCTAGCCACTGTGGCAACGGGGGCCTCCCGAGCCGCGCGTCCCTCCGGCGAGCCAGACAGCTGCTCCGGCGACCTGGCCACGGGGGCGACGGGAGCCTCCCGAGGAGTCTTGCGCTCCTCCGCCGCAACGTGCAGCTTCTCCGGCTGCCTGGCCACGGGGACGACGGGAGCCTCCCGAGCCGCGCGTCCCTCCGGCGCTCCCGCTGCGTAAAGCTGCTCCGGCGGCTTGGCCACGGGGACGACGGGAGCCTCCCGAGCGGCGCGGCCCTCCGGCTTCCCCGTCGGCCTGGCGACGTTGGCGAGGAGAGCCTCGTGAGACGCGCGGCCGTCCTCGGCGAGGCTCGGGCGGGGCCGCGGCTCCGGCGGCCTGGCCCTGTCGGCGACGGGAGGCCCGCGGGCCGTGGGCTCCTCCGCCGCGCGGAACGGCCTCGGCGCCTGGCCCAGGCGCTGCCGCGGAGGAGGCGGGCCGGCCATGGCAGCCTCGCGGTCCGTCGGCGGGCGCATGCGCGGCGGGAGCGGGAGGGGTGGTTGCTGCTGCGGCATCGTACTCCTCCCTCGCTAGTGGAGTGTGCGCGTGGCGCCCTCGCTCGCCCTTTGTTCGCTTGCGCCGCTTTGCGAGGGCACGGCACAATAATGCTGAACAATGTTGTTGGGTGGCATGTGCGCGCCCGAGCGGAAAGACGGGGGTGGGGACTGGGCTGGGTACTTGGGGGTAGTGTAGTGAGCTGCTGCGCGCAGTGAAAGTGGGAGTGGAGGTGGAGGTGCTTTTCGACTTTGGAGACTTCTCCTCCTGGATGAGATGAGATCCAGCTGCTGCTGTACGTTACCGCTCACCAGTGTTCACGCATGTGAGTGACCGACCTCTGTGTGATCTCTGGCGTGGTGTGAAACCGCCCGGAAAGTCGACGGGCGAATCTTGACCGTCCATGTCCTGGATCTCTTCTCCGTCTGGGCGCCAAGACCGAAGGGACGACGACCGCGCCAATGGACAGTACGGGAAGCTTTGCTCGGGCTAGACAGCAGCACAGGGATGAGGATGGGTTTATCTATTGGCTGCTGCTGCGCTGGTAGGTGACCAGCAGGAGTAGGTTAATTTGATCTTCCGATTATTTTCTAGTTGCTCTCGGCTTAAGAGATACACTTTGTTGTTTCATTCATTTATTTTCCTTCTTTTTTCCTTTTGGGTAAAGCTACAAGATCTTAGCCTTTAAGCAACGTGCCCGCGCTGGTTCCGCTTTGGCTGGCTGGGCCAAAGGGAAAAAAAGTACGGCGTTTTGGCTTGCTTTCGCCGCGCAGCGAGCATGACGGGGTGATGATCATCCACGGCAGAAACTAGTGTTGGGTACACCTGTGCCTGTTAATCGAGGAACAAAGAAAAAAAAGAATTCCGTCGCCAGGACTTGAACCCGGGTCTCTCGGGTGAGAGCCGAGTATCCTAACCACCTAGACTACGACGGAGCTTGTACAAAGTTTCAACCAGGGCCTATAGAACTCATAGCCAACCTCATGTCGGCCAACGGTTTCCTCTGGAGGAGTGCGCACGGATGCCAGCTGGGACTGTCAAGGGCTCCGACGCTGTGCCATGTGCGTCTCACGTGCGGGCCCGAGAAGAGAGGTGGCCAGTCAGCTCCGAGCGCCCGCGGCGGGCGGGAACCACGAATTTTTGTCGAAAGAGACCACATGTCCAACAGAATTGGCAAAATAGACCCTCTCCGGATTGAATTGACAAAAAAAATCACTGTCACGGAACAAGCCTGCCGCCAGCTCCCCAAGCGGCCAGGGCCCACCCAGAACACCGTTCCGTCGCGCCACTGTTGCACCGTAATCCGTGGCCTGCCGCCTGGCGCCGTGGCGGCAGGTGCCACGTGTCGTCCGGCGCGCCTGCCGCCACGGTCCAGGGGTTTTTTTTTGTCAATTTCATTCGGGAGAGGGGGGGGGGTCTTTTTTGTCAATTCCGTTGGACAGGTGGTCTCTTTTGACAAAAATTCTCCAACTCCTGCCATCAACGATTCTGATATTTAATTATCGTAATCCGTGTGGAGCACTGCTGGTAGGTGGCTACAGGTGGAGCGCCAGCAACGGCGGCGGCGGCGTTGGATCAGCCATGGGGGCGGCGGCGCCGAGATGGCCCTGCCTGGAAGGTGTCCCGGCGTGCAGCGGGCTTCCGGCCGCCTCCGTGTGAGGGGATCGCGGCGATGCCCCGGTGGAGATGGCGCCGGTGTGAGGTTGGAGGGGCAGGCCAGATCCAATATGGCAGCAGTCTCTCGTTGTCGATGAAGGCCGATGGAGCGGATCTGGCTTTTGCTCCGCTGGAGGATGTGGTGGCTTCTCGACGGCGATGTTGGTGGAGGTCTGGTTCGCGCTCTCTCGGCAGTGCGGGTGGTGTTGGACCACGGCTACGCGGCTTCGGCAGATTTTCTACGGTGACGGCGGTGCGAGGCCTAAGGAACGGTGCTGCCGGTACCTCGTCGGAGTGGAGATGCACAACATTACGGATGAAAATCATATCCGGTTTTGGCCGGCCGGCGTCGATGGTACCTGCGGGTGTCGTTCCCCTCTCTGGAGGCGAAGTCGAGTGTGTCGCCATCTCCCTCATGCTTGGTGTTGGCAGTTGTCTCCGGGCGAAAGCCTTGGTCCTCTGGAGTGGCATGATGGCGGCGTCTGCGACGTCGTTTCTCTGTTGGGAGCATCGTGCGAGGAGACTGAGTTTCTTGTTGGCACTCCTCCGTGTTGGGGAACATAGCAGAAATTCAAAATTTTCCTACGTATCACCAAGATCTATCTATGGAGAAACTAGCTACGAGTAGAAGGAGAGTGCATCTACATACCCTTGTAGATCGCTAAGCGGAAGCGTTCAAGTGAACGGGGTTGATGGAGTCGTACTCGTCGTGATTCAAATCACCGATGATCAAGTGCCGAACGCACGGCATCTCCGCGTTCAACAAACATACAGCCCGGTGACGTCTCCCACGCCTTGATCCAGCAAGGAGAGAGGGAGAGGTTGAGGAAGACTCCATCCAGCAGCAGCACAACGGCGTGGTGGTGATGGAGAAGCGTGGCAATCCTGCAGGGCTTCGCCAAGCACCTACGGGAGAGGAGGAGGTGTCACGGGAGGGAGGGAGGCGCCAAGGGCTCAGGTGTGGATGCCCTCCCTCCCCTCCACTATATATAGGGGCAGGGGAGAGGGGGGAGGCGCAGCCTTGCCCCTTCCTCCAAGAAAGGGGTGCGGCTAAGAGGGGGGGAGGAGTCCATCCTCCCCAAGGCACCTCCGAGGTGCCTTCCCCCTTTAGGACTCTCCCCTTTTTCCTATATCTTGGCGCATGGGCCTCTAGGGGCTGGTGCCCTTGGCCCATGTAGGCCAAGGCGCACCCCCTACAGCCCATGTGCCCCCCCCGGGGCAGGTGGCCCCACCCGGTGGGCCCCCGGGACCCTTCCGGTGGTCCCGGTACAATACCGATGACCCCGAAACTTGTCCCGATGGCCGAAACAGGACTTCCTATATATAAATCTTTACCTCCGGACCATTCCGGAACTCCTCGTGACGTCCGGGATCTCATCCGGGACTCCGAACAACATTCGGTAACCACATACAAGCTTCCTTTATAACCCTAGCGTCATCGAACCTTAAGTGTGTAGACCCTACGGGTTCGGGAGACATGTAGACATGACCGAGACGTTCTCCGGTCAATAACCAACAGCGGGATCTGGATACCCATGTTGGCTCCCACATGTTCCACGACGATCTCATCGGATGAACCATGATGTCAAGGACTCAATCGATCCCGTATACAATTCCCTTTGTCTAGCGGTATTGTACTTGCCCGAGATTCGATCGTCGGTATACCGATACCTTGTTCAATCTCGTTACCGGCAAGTCTCTTTACTCGTTCCGTAACACATCATCCCGTGATCAACCCCTTGGTCACATTGTGCACATTATGATGATGTCCTACCGAGTGGGCCCAGAGATACCTCTCCGTTTACACGGAGTGACAAATCCCAGTCTCGATCCGCATAAAACAATAGATACTTTCGGAGATACCTGTAGTGCACCTTTATAGTCACCCAGTTACGTTGTGACGTTTGATACACCCAAAGCACTCCTACGGTATCCAGGAGTTACACGCTCTCATGGTCGAAGGAAGAGATACTTGACATTGGCAAAGCTCTAGCAAACGAACTACACGATCTTTGTGCTAGGCTTAGGATTGGGTCTTGTCCATCACATCATTCTCCTAATGATGTGATCCCGTTATCAAATGTCCATAGCCAGGAAACCATGACTATCTGTTGATCACAACGAGCTAGTCAACTAGAGGCTCACTAGGGACATATTGTGGTCTATGTATTCACACGTGTATTACGATTTCCGGATAATACAGTTATAGCATGAATAAAAGACAATTATCATGAACAAGGAAATATAATAATAATACTTTTATTATTGCCTCTAGGGCATATTTCCAACAGTCTCCCACTTGCACTAGAGTCAATAATCTAGTTCACATCACCATGTGATTAACACTGACAGGTCACATCACCATGTGACCAACATCCAAAGAGTTTACTAGTGTCACTAAACTAGTTCACACCATCATGTGATCAAGACTCAATGAGATCTGGGGTTTCGTCATGTTCTGCTTGTGAGAGAGGTTTTAGTCAACGGGTCTGAACCTTTCAGATCCGTGTGTGCTTTACAAATCTCTATGTCATCTCCTAGATGTAGCTCCCACGTTCTATTTGGAGCTATTCCAAATAACTGTTCTACTTGGAGCTATTCTAAATCGTTGCTCCATTATACGTATCCGGTATCTCCACTCAGAGCTATCCGGATAGGTGTTAAGCTTGCATCGACGTAACCCTTTACGACGAACTCTTTTACCACCTCCATAATCGAGAAAATTCCTTAGTCCACTACTTACTAAGGATAACTTTGACCGCTGTCCTGTGATCCATTCATGGATCACTCTTGTACCCCTTGACTGACTCATGGCAAGGCACACTTCAGGTGCGGTACACAGCATAGCATACTGAAGAGCCTACGTCTTAAGCATAGGGGACGACCTTCGTCCTTTCTCTCTATTCTGCCGTGGTCGAGCTTTAAGTCTTAACTTCGTACCTTTCAACTTAGGCAAGAACTCCTTCTTTGACCGGTCCATCTTGAACACCTTCAAGATCATGTCAATGTATGTGCTCATTTGAAAGTACCATTAAGCGCTTTGATCTATCCTTATAGATCTTGATGCTCAATGCTCAAGTAGCTTAATCCAGGTTTTCTATTGAAAAACACATTTCAAATAACCCTATATGCTTTCCAGAAATTCTACATCATTTCTGATCAACAATATGTCAACAACATATACTCATCAGAAATTCTATAGTGCTCCCACTCACTTCTTTGGAAATACAAGTTTCTCATAAACTTTGTATACACCAAAATCTTTGATCATCTCATCAAAGCGCACATTCCATCTCCGAGATGCTTACTCCAGTCCTTAGAAGGATTGCTGGAGCTAGCATACCTTTTAGCATCCTTAGGATCGACAAAACCTTTCTGATTGTATTACATACAACCTTTCCATACGAAGACTGGTAAGGAAACTCGTTTTGTCATCCATCTACCAGATTTCATAAATGCAGCTAATGCTAACATGAATCCGACGGACTTTAAGCATCGCTACGGATGAGAAAATCTCATCGTAGTCAACTCCTTGAACTTGTGAAAAAACTCTTCGCCACAAGTCGAGCTTCATAGATGGTGACATTACCATCCACGTCCGTCTTCTTCTTAAAGATCCATTTATCTCAATGGCTTGCCGATCATCGGGCAAGTCCACCAAAGTCCATGCTTTGTTCTGATACATGGATCCTATCTCGGATTTCATGGCTTCTAACCATTTGTCAGAATTTGGGCCCACCATTGCTTCTCCATAGCTCGTAGGTTCATTGTTGTCTAGCAACATGACCTTCAAGACAGGATTACGTACCACTCTGAAGTAGTACGTATCCTTGTCATCCCACGATGTTTGGTAGTGACTTGATCTGAAGTTTCATGATCAATATCATAAGCTTCCACTTCAATTGGTGTAGGTGCCACAGGAACAACTTCCTGTGCCCTGCCACACACTAGTTGAAGAGACGGTTCAATAACCTCATCAAGTTTCCACCATCCTCCCACTCAATTCTTTCGAGAGAAACCTTTCCTCGAGAAAGGACCCGATTCTAGAAACAATTCATATTGCTTTCGGATCTGAGACAGGAGGTATACCCAACTGTTTTGGGTGTCCTATGAAGATGCATTTTATCCGCTTTGGGTTCGAGCTTATCAATCCTGAAACTTTTCCACATAAGCGTCGCAGCTCCAAACCTTTAAGAAACGACAACTTAGGTTTCTCTAAACCATAATTCATACGGTGTCATCTCAACGGAATTACGTGGTGCCCTATTTAAAGTGAATGTGGTTGTCTCTAATGCCTAACCCATGGACAATAGTGGTAATTCGATAAGAGACATCATGGTACGCACCATATCCAATAGGGTGCAACTATGATGTTCGGACACACCATCACACTATGGTGTTCCAGGCGGTATTAATTGCGAAACAATTTCCACAATGTCTTAATTGTGTGCCAAAACTCGTAACTCAGATATTCATCTCTATGATCATATCATAGACATTTTATCCTCTTGTCACAATGATCTTCTACTTCACTCTGAAATTACTTGAACCATTCAATAATTCAGACTTGTGTTTCATCAAGTAAATATTCTCAACATCTACTTGAATCATCTGTGAAGTAAGAACATAACGATATTCACTGCATGCCTCAGCACTCATTGGACTGCACACATCAAAATGTGTTGCTTCCAACAAGTTGCTATCTTGTTCCATTTTACTGAAACCGAGGCTTTTCAGTCATCTTGCCTATGTGGTATGATTTGCATATCTCAAGTGATCCAAAATCAAGTGAGTCCAAACGATCCATCTGCATGGAGTTTCTTCATGTGTATATACCAATAGACATGGTTCGCATGTCTCAAACTTTTCAAAAATGAGTGAGTCCAAAGATCCATCAACATGGAGCTTCTTCATGCGTTTTATACCATTATGACTTACATGGCAGTGCCACAAGTAAGTGGTACTATCATTACTATCTTATATCTTTTGGCATGAAAATGTGTATCACTACGATCGAGATTCAATGAACCATTCATTTTAGGTGCAAGACCATTGAAGGTATTATTCAAATAAATAGAGTAACCATTATTCTCTTTAAATGAATAACCATATTGCGATAGACATAATCCAATCATGTCTATGCTCAACGCAAACACCAAATCTCGATGGTAGAGGGAGCGTGCGATGCTTGATCATATCAACATTGGAAACACTTCCAACACATATCGTCAGCTCACCTTTAGCTAGTCTCCGTTTATTCCGTAGCTCTTTATTTCGAGTTACTAACACTTAGCAACCGAACCGGTATCTTATACCCTGGTGCTACTAGGAGTACTAGTAAAGTACACATTAACATAATGTATATCCAATATACTTCTATCGACCTTGCCAGCCTTCTCATCTACCAAGTATCTAGGGTAATTCTGCTCTAGTGACTATTCCCCTTATCACAGAAGCACTTAGTCTCGGGTTTGGGTTCAACCTTGGGTTTCTTCACTGGAGCAGCAGCTGATTTGCCGTTTCATGAAGTATCCATTCTTGCCCTTGCCCTTCTTGAAACTAGTGGTTTCACCAACCATCAACAATTGATGCTCCTTCTTGATTTCTACTTTCGCGGTGTCAAACATCATGAATATTTCAAGGATCATCATATCTATCCCTGATATGTTATAGTTCATCACGAAGCTCTAGCAGCTTGGTGGCAATGACTTTGGAGAAACATCACTATCTCATTTGGAAGATCAACTCCCACTCGATTCAAGTGATTGTTGCACTCAGACAATCTGAGCACAAGCTCAACGATTGAGCTTTTCTCCCTTAGTTTGCAGGCTAAGAAAATCGTCGGAGGTCTTATACCTCTTGACGTGGGCACGAGCCTGAAATCCCAATTTCAGCCCTCAAAACATCTCATATGTTTCGCGATGTTTCAAAAACATCTTTGGTGCCTCAATTCTAAACCGTTTAACTGAACTATCACGTAGTTATCAAAACGTGTATGTTCGATGTTCGAAACATCCACAAACGACGTTTGGGGTTCAGCACACTGAGCAGTGCATTAAGGACATAAGCTTTCTACCGTTCGCATAATCGCTACTTTCAACTTTCAACTATATTTTCTCTAGGAACATATCTAAAACAGTAGAACTATAGCGTGAACTACGACATAATTTGCAAAAGGTCTTTTGACTATGTTCAGGATAATTAAGTTCATCTTATGAACTCCCACTCAGATAGACATCCCTCTGGTCATCTAAGTGATCACATGATCCGAGTCAACTAGCCCGTGTCCGATCATCACGTGAGACGGACTAGTTAACATCAGTGAACATCTTCATGTTTATCGTATCTACTATATGACTCATGCTCGACCTTTCGGTCTCCGTGTTCCGAGGCCATGTCTGCACATGCTAGGCTCGTCAAGTTAACCCTAAGTGTTTTCGTTGTGTAAAACTGTCTTACACCCGTTTTATGTGAACGTAAGAATCCATCACACCCGATCATCACGTGGTGCTTAGAAGCGACGAACTGTAGCAACGGTGCACAGTTAGGGGAGAACACTTCTTGAAATTTTGTAAGGGATCATCTTATTTACTACCATCGTCCTAAGTAAACAAGATGCATAAACATAATAAACATCACATGCAATTATATAGTTGTGACATGATATGGCCAATATCATATAGCTCCATTGATCTCCATCTTCGGGGCTCCATGATCATCTTGTCACCGGCATGACACCATGATCTCCATCATCATGATCTCCATCATCGTGTCTTCATGAAGTTGTCACGCCAACGACTACTTCTACTTCTATGGCTAACGCGTTTAGCAATAAAGTAAAGTAAGTTACATGGCGTTCTTCAATGACACGCAGGTCATACAAAAAATAAAGACAACTCCTATGGCTCCTGCCGGTTGTCATACTCATCGACATGCAAGTCGTGAATCCTATTACAAGAACATGATCAATCTCATACATCACATATCATTCATCACATCCTTTTGGCCATATCACATCACATAGCATACCCTGCAAAAACAAGTTAGACGTCCTCTAATTGTTGTTTGCATGTTTTACGTGGCTGCTATGGGTTCTAGCAAGAACGTTTCTTACCTACGCAAAACCACAACGTGATATGCCAATTGCTATTTACCCTTCATAAGGACCCTTTTCATCGAATCCGTTCCGACTAAAGTGGGAGAGACTGGCACCCGCTAGCCACCTTATGCACCAAGTGCATGTCAATCGGTGGAACCTGTCTCACGTAAGAGTACATGTAAGGTCGGTCTGGGCCGCTTCATCCCACAATACCGTCAAAACAAGATTGGACTAGTAACGGTAAGCATATTGAACAACATCAACGCCCACAACTACTTTGTGTTCTACTCGTGCAAAGAATCTATGCAATAGACCTAGCTCATGATGCCACTGTTGGGGAACGTAGCAGAAATTCAAAATTTTCCTACGTATCACCAAGATCTATCTATGGAGAAACTAGCTACGAGTAGAAGGAGAGTGCATCTACATACCCTTGTAGATCGCTAAGCGGAAGCGTTCAAGTGAACGGGGTTGATGGAGTCGTACTCGTCGTGATTCAAATCATCGATGATCAAGTGCCGAACGCACGGCACCTCCGCGTTCAACACACGTACAGCCCGGTGACGTCTCCCACGCCTTGATCCAGCAAGGAGAGAGGGAGAGGTTGAGGAAGACTCCATCCAGCAGCAGCACAACGGCGTGGTGGTGATGGAGGAGCGTGGCAATCCTGCAGGGCTTCGCCAAGCACCTACGGGAGAGGAGGAGGTGTCACGGGAGGGAGGGAGGCGCCAAGGGCTCAGGTGTGGATGCCCTCCCTCCCCTCCACTATATATAGGGGCAGGGGAGAGGGGGGAGGCGCAGCCTTGCCCCTTCCTCCAAGAAAGGGGTGCGGCTAAGAGGGGGGGAGGAGTCCATCCTCCCCAAGGCACCTCCGAGGTGCCTTCCCCCTTTAGGACTCTCCCCTTTTTCCTATATCTTGGCGCATGGGCCTCTAGGGGCTGGTGCCCTTGGCCCATGTAGGCCAAGGCGCACCCCCTACAGCCCATGTGCCCCCCCGGGGCAGGTGGCCCCACCCGGTGGGCCCCCGGGACCCTTCCGGTGGTCCCGGTACAATACCGATGACCCCGAAACTTGTCCCGATGGCCGAAACAGGACTTCCTATATATAAATCTTTACCTCCGGACCATTCCGGAACTCCTCGTGATGTCCGGGATCTCATCCGGGACTCCGAACAACATTCGGTAACCACATACAAGCTTCCTTTATAACCCTAGCGTCATGGAACCTTAAGTGTGTAGACCCTACGGGTTCGGGAGACATGTAGACATGACCGAGACGTTCTCCGGTCAATAACCAACAGCGGGATCTGGATACCCATGTTGGCTCCCACATGTTCCACGACGATCTCATCGGATGAACCACGATGTCAAGGACTCAATCGATCCCGTATACAATTCCCTTTGTCTAGCGGTATTGTACTTGCCCGAGATTCGATCGTCGGTATACCGATACCTTGTTCAATCTCGTTACCGGCAAGTCTCTTTACTCGTTCCGTAACACATCATCCCGTGATCAACCCCTTGGTCACATTGTGCACATTATGATGATGTCCTACCGAGTGGGCCCAGAGATACCTCTCCGTTTACACGGAGTGACAAATCCCAGTCTCGATCCGCATAAAACAATAGATACTTTCGGAGATACCTGTAGTGCACCTTTATAGTCACCCAGTTACGTTGTGGCGTTTGATACACCCAAAGCACTCCTACGGTATCCAGGAGTTACACGCTCTCATGGTCGAAGGAAGAGATACTTGACATTGGCAAAGCTCTAGCAAACGAACTACACGATCTTTGTGCTAGGCTTAGGATTGGGTCTTGTCCATCACATCATTCTCCTAATGATGTGATCCCGTTATCAACGACATCCAATGTCCATAGCCAGGAAACCATGACTATCTATTGATCACAACGAGCTAGTCAACTAGAGGCTCACTAGGGACATATTGTGGTCTATGTATTCACACGTGTATTACGATTTCCGGATAATACAGTTATAGCATGAATAAAAGACAATTATCATGAACAAGGAAATATAATAATAATACTTTTATTATTGCCTCTAGGGCATATTTCCAACACTTCGGTGTTCGTCGTGGCCCTGATCGCTCTCCTCTGGCGCTATGTATGATCATCGCGGATGAATCCAAGGAAGCTGGAGTTGCTGTTCTTCGGAGGTGTTCGGTGTCGATCAAGACGCGGCGAGGTTTTTGGTTTTGGGCAGGTTTACCCGTGTTGTAGTTGTGTTGTCGTGTGTGGCTGTCCTGAGGATAGCCGGATGTGGTGTTGTGCTACGCTCGTTTTCGCAGCGAGTGATAGATGTCATGTACTATTTTTCTCTCCTTCTATAAAGCTATGGTACGCAATTGCGTACCCTCAAAAAATTATCTTAATCCAAAATCGTATGCAAAAGTTAAAGCTAAGACACAGCAGCCCGACCACGAGTAAAAGATGATGCTTGGCATCATACATTATGTATACAGGGCAGCGAACCTCGAGGCCCTAAGAATGATCAGGTTGACCTATGACAGCTCATGCTGCCACACTCCCTGACGGTATCCCTTCGAGGCATGTGAGGTTTCGGGTCCTCAAAATACCCCGTCGGCGTGTCTTCGTGTCACGTTGCCCACGAGGCTCTTCCGGCAACATGTCCTTCATACCGCGCTTGACGCCGGGGGTACACAGTTACGTGTTCGTGTGCAGACATACTTTTTGGCTACTTCGATGGGGACGAAGTTTTTAACGTTCCTTCATGATTGTTCTTTCTATGAAGAGATTGTCATCAAGGGATTGCAAATCTACTACGGAATTATGAATACACAATTCACTTATGTAGATGCAAATTAGGACAATTGCATTTTTACCCCTAGTTGGTTCCTACCCACGGGTTTTGCCCTTACTTTCCGAGCTTGCTCAGTTTTGCCCTTACTTTTTCCATCGAGGTCCCTCGAATGCCCTTTGACCGTTTGACCAAAACTTTGAAAATTCATAACTAATTCATATGAACTCAGAAAAATGCAAATAAGATATCAAAATGTTCATATAAACATTGCCTTTATGGGCATATCATTTGCATTCAGGACAAAAGCATTGTTTAAACTACCCGAGGTAATTAATGTTATTAACATTATTAAAAATAAATAGGTATAAACAATATTTTTTTTCGTGAATAAAAATTATATGCAAATGTAGGTGATGTTTTCTGAACATCCTGATACCTTATTTGCATTTTCCTGAGTTCGTATCAACTTGTTATGAAGTTTCCAAATAATGGTCAAAGTCGTTAGAACATTCATAACAAGTTGATACAAACTCAGAAAAATGCAAATAAGTTATCAGGATGTTCAGAAAACATCACCTACATTTGCATGTAATTTTTATTCATGAAAAATATATTGTTTATACCTATTTATTTTTAATACTGTTAATAACATTAATTACCTCGGGTAGTTTAAACGATGCTTTTGTCCTGAATGCAAATGATATGCCCATAAAGGTAATGTTTATCTGAACATATTGATATCTTATTTGCATTTTTCTGAGTTCGTATGAATTAGTTATGAATTTCAAAGTTTTGGTCAAACGGTCAAAGGGCATTCGAGGGACCTCGATGGAAAAAGTAAGGGCAAAACTGAGCAAGCTCGAAAAGTAAGGGCAAAACCCGTGGGTAGGAACCAACTAGGGATAAAAATGCAATTGTCCCAATTATATATATGTATATATATTGTTGCTAGATCGTTTAATGAGCATAATGCATCAACTAGCCCTAGTTTTATCAATCACGCTTTTACATGCAAAGAGTTGATGCAAAATATTCTCCATACTTCAAGTTCTTAGAATTTTACCAACATGAAACATATGTATCCCAACCCTCATTCATCGATAACCCCACAAATTCATATGCCGATGAACAACGTGATGAGTTCAGTTAATCAATTTGAGACACCTCATGTTAGAACTTTCAATAGCATGCAAGAAAGTGTTTCACCCATTTATTTATCGACAACTAACTTGCCATACGTGAGTCCAAACATGCCGATGGATAGGGGAGTTAGCTATAATACTACTAGATATTTGGCCAATTACCCTCAACTGTCATATGCTACGCCACATATCATTAATTTTTTTGGCACCATACGCAAATGTAGATGATTATAATTTGGCTCTGCACTTTCGCACTCATAGGCGAATAAGTGAAAATTCCACAGGAGATCACATGCCTTCACATAAGGGTTAATTATGATAGGCCTAGTTGTTGACAACATATAATGTTTTTCACACCGGTATCTATAGTTCATTGTCGAAAGAGTGTAAGGGGGTAATTCTATCTAGACTGGGTTACTGAGAAAAAGCTTATGTCTTTTTGGGATGAATGCAATATTCGTCTTGAACTAATAAAAGAGGAAAATCATGTTGATTTTGCTGCACTACTAGAATAAGGAAAACAAAGAAAGCATTGCGAGTGGATAGAAATGTTAGAGAGAATGGTGATTCAGATATAAAGTTAATTCGATTATTGAAAAGAGCTACATCGGGTAGTATATATGCCAAATCTATTAAAGAAACTAAAGTCTTGCCAATTGGTAGAACCAATGAAAATAGTGTATAAAGATGATTCAAGTGATGAAAGTACTTCAGTTGAATAAGCTGAATCAAATTATGTATATTCCGAATCCATCAAATCCAAAGAGGCAAGTATCATTGATAAAGAGCATGGAAAGCATAGCAAAACAACCGTGTTTGATTTTTCTGAAGTTGAGGGGACCTTCTTCCCACCCTATGAGTTCCGTGCCATAGAAGTTGACGAGCATCAAGCACAATGACATGTGGTGTAGGATCGAAAGTATGTCTAGAGGGGGGGTGATTAGACTACTTGACCAAATAAAAATCTAGTCTTTTCCCAATTTTAAGTCTTGGATGATTTTAGCAACTTAGCACAGGTCAAGCAATCAATCTACACATGCAATTCTAAGAGTATAGCAGCGGAATGTAAATCATTGCATATGAAGGTAAAGGGGAGGAGTTTGGAGGGAGCAAGCGCAATGTAGACATGGAGATTTTTGGCGTGGTTTCGATAGGTGGTGCTATCGTACATCCATGTTGATGGAGACTTCAACCCACGAAGGGTAACGGTTGCGCGAGTCCATGGAGGGCTCCACCCACGAAGGGTCCACGAAGAAGCAACCTTGTTTATCCCACCATGGCCATCGCCCATGAAGGACTTGCATCACTTGGGTAGATCTTCATGAACTAGGCGATCTCCTTGCCCTTACAAACTCCTTGGTTAAACTCCATAATCTTGACGGAGGCTCCCAAGTTACACCTAACCAATCTAGGAGACACCACTCTCCAAAAGGTAATAGATGGTGTGTTGATGATGAACTCCTTGCTCTTGTGCTTCAAATGATAGTCTCCCCAACACTTTCTCTCTCACAGATTTGGATATGGTGGAAAGATGATTTTAGTGGAAAGCAACTTGGGGAAGGCTAGAGATCAAGATTCTTGTGGTTGGATTGGAATATCTTGGTCTCAACACATGAGTAGGTGGTTCTCTCTCAGAAAATGAGTTGTGGAAGTGTAGGCACGTTCTGATCGCTCTCTCTCAAATGGAGAAGGGCGTGGAGGGTATATATAGCCTCCACACAAAATCTAACCGTTACACGCAATTTACCAAACTCAGTGGGGCCGAATAGTGAAACTCGGTCAGACCGATATGGTTCAAAATGTGAACATTAGGCTTTTTGGTGGGACCGACAATATCAACTCGATAGGACCAATGTGCTAGGTTTAGGGCAAAACCTCATCTCGGTGAGACCGATCACATGAACTCATTGAGACCGATTTCAGTAATAATCAAACAGAGACTTGGTCCAGCAAACTCGGTGAGACTGATCGCTCATTTAGGTGAGACCGAAACGTTACGAAAAGGAAACAGAGAGTTTGCATTACGAACTCGGTGGGACCGATCGCTCATCTCGGTTAGACCAAAACTTTATGAAGGGAAACAGAGAGTTTGTAATCCCATCTCGGTGAGACCAAGATCCCTATCAGTGAGAGCGAACTGGTTAGGGTTTTTGGCTATGGCTATGTCAAGTGAACTCGGCGGCGCCGGATAGACCAAATCGGTGGGGGCGAGTTTGACTTTAGGTTTAGGACATATGTGGAAATGAGAAAGTGGTTGAGGTCTTTTGGAGCATATCACTAAGCATTTTGAGCAATCAAGCCATTAAGCAGCACCTCATCCACTTTTAATAGTATTGGCTTTTCCTATGGACTCAATGTGATCTTGGATCACTAAAATGAAAATGAGGAGTCTTTAGCTTTTGCCAATATGTGTCCTTAGCATTTTGAGGGGTCCACATATCTAGTCCATGCCATACCAATCATTGAACTTTCTGAAACATTAATCTTCTATGGATCTTAGTTCAATGAGCTATATGTTGTTATGAATTACCAAAACCACCCGGGGATTAGTTGCACTTTCAATCCCCCCTTTTTGGTAATTGATGACAACATATAGATCAAAGCTTCGACAAATGATAATATAAATGAAGTACATCGTCGCTTTGAGAAGTATGTGATAAGCAAGAGCTTCCCCAAATTTTGTGCATTATTTAAAATTTGCTTTTGAATGCAAATTCACAATCAATTAGGATGATGGGTTGTTCTTCCATGTCACATACATCTTGGTGGAGCGCTCAAAATGATATAATATAAAATATGCACTCACGACCAAGGCAAGATATGAATGATCATACATGAGAGATAGAATATCATCATTCAAGCACACACATTAAAGCGTGATATGATCATACACATGATCATAGAGGTATCTCACACACAAGCATAAATAGGGTATCAACCAAACAAGCAAGCAAAAAAAGTAGCAACAGAGGCAAAAGAAGCAAAACACACACACACACACACACACACACACTCTCTCTCTCTCTCTCTCAGCCTATGATCTATACACTTTCTCCCCTTTGGCAACAAGTTACCAGAAGCTTGAAAATGCATAGTGCTATGCGACTCTCTAAGCATGATCTCCGGGAGTTCCGGAGTGCGAAGGTGGCGTGGAGAGGAGTCTTGCAACAAATGCATCTGAAGAGGTCTGTGGAGCTAGTGGAGTAGCAACTAGAGGAACAACAGAGGCTGTAGCTGCTGGCGTTGAAGTAGTAGCCCTTGTGTCTCTGGCTGTCACAACTGCAGACCTTTGTGCCCTTGGCACTCTCTGGAAGGCTTCAATGGTAGATCTCCCTCTTCTCTCTTCAGCTTTATCCTGGAGTTGCTCAACTGCAATCTGGATCTCTGTGTCCTTCAAGTCTAGATCATGGAACTTAGTCTCGATGATCCTCTCAAGACTCTCTTGATTTTGAGTCAGGGTTGCCAATCCTTTCTCAATTCTGATAGTGGCGTCAAGCAGGTAGCTAAGTTGATCCTGCTTGGTCTTGAGGTGAACAGTTGAAGCATCTGGAACTTGTGAAGTTTGTGCTGCCTTCTCTGCTTTTGCTTTATCCCTCTTCTCCTGAGCCTCTACAGAAGTAGGATGTGTAGCATCCATGACAATCTCATTGTCTTCAAATTCAGGCAATAGGGGAAGGTGCTCCTTGTCCAAGATATATATGCCTTTGCCCATCTTGGAGTTGATGAGTATCTGAATGTGTGGAGCATAGTCACATGATCTCTTATGATCAGCAACAGTCCTCTTGATTGTCTCTACAATCAAGGGCATCACTTTGAACTTCTCTGGAATATCAAACATGTGCAGCAAACTGATGAATGCCCTCTGATCATCCTGTCATCTCAAGACTTGGGCAATAATGTGTGCCTGAGGATAGTGTTGATTGTGGGCAGCCCAGATAACAGATAGTATACTGAGCTAAACTTGTGAGAATCCAAGGCAGCATCAGGAATCTCCTTGTACATGTGTGACATGGAGTTGTGTCCTTTCCTAGGCTTGGCATACACATCTGTGTCATCCTCTTGCTCTTTAGGGGCATTGATAAGCTTGGCCCACTCAACAACTGTAGATTGGTATCTAGTACCCTCAGTCATCCAGACAATTTTACCATCAGGGTAAAAGTGTGTTGTGGAGTAGAACCGCATTACCATCTCATCATTCCACTTGGTGAGTTTCTAACCAACAAATTCGTCAACTCCAGTCAGTCTAAAACTGTCATGAACTCATGCGAAGTGATCTGCATTGTTGTCAATGTACTTCCAATCAACCCATCTCATATCACTTACCATGGGCTTCTTGTCCAGGAGCACTGTCTCATAGAAGTCCTGTTGTTCCTTTGTGTGGAACCTGTAATCCACAACAATCCTTCTCCTGGTGGCATATGGGTCTGTCTGCCTCCATAGCCCGAGACCTGCATCCTTCCTTAGCTTCATATTTTTAGCCACAGGATGTGTATCATCATGATCTGGGATCTTGGGCTTCAACTTTCCGAGCACTTGGGCATCTTCTTCTTCTTCCACTTCAGGCACTAGGGCCTTGTTCTTCTCCACAGCTGGTATATTCCCTGTTGATCTCTTGGGTGCTGCTAGCTTAGAAGCTTGTGCAATAGCAGCAGCCTTGGGGGCAGTCTTGGGCTTTGATGGAGCAGCCCTTGACTTGATGGCACCCCCCATCAGCTTCTGGGTTTTGGCAGGAGGTGCAGTAGGCTCTTCCTCCTCCTCTTCAAAATCTCTGTCCATAAATGGTCTGCCAATCACTCAGGCCATGGTCTTCTTGACCCTTTCCTTCCTCTTCTTGCCCTCACCAACCTCCTTTGGCTCAAGAGTGAGCTCAGTAGCTGAAAGCACAAGTGCTCCCTAGGTGATTTTGGTAATTAATGTCAACATATCTCTTGTTGGACTAATACTTTTATCTAGTATATTTCAGATAAGTCCAACAGTGGAGTGGCATGGACAAGAGGATGTGGAACCCCTTCAAGATGCTAAAGACAAAGGATTGGCTCAAACTCAAAGCTCAGGACTCTACATTTTCGATTTCTGTGATCCAAGATCACATTGAGTCTATAGGAAAGCCAATACTATTAAAAGGGGATGAGGTGTTGCTTAATGGCTTGCTTGCTCAAAATGCTTAGTGATATGCTCCAAAGCCCTCAACCACTTTCTCATATCCACATATGTCCCAAACCAAAAGTCAAACTCGGCCCCACCGATTTGGTCTATCCAGCGCCACCTAGTTCATTTGACATAGCCACTGCCAGAAACCCTAGTCACTTCGGTCTAACCGATGGGATCTCGGTCTCACCGAGATGGGCTTGCAAACTCCCTGTTATCTATTGCAATATTTTTGGTCTCACTTGGAAAGTGTAATCGGTCACACCGAGTTTGCCTGACCAACTCTCTGTTTTGCTTATTACTAAATCGGTTCCACCGAGTTGTGTAATCGGTCAAACCGAGATGAGGTTTTACCCTAACCCTTGCACATCGGTCCCACCGAGTTGATCATATCGGTCCCACCGAAATGCCTAACAGTCACATTATGAACTAAATCGGTCCGACTGAGTTTTATGATTCGGTCCCACCGAGTTTGGTGAATTGTGTGTAACGGTTAGATTTTGTGTGGAGGCTATATATACCCCTCCACCCTCTCCTCATTCGTGAGGGAAGCCATCAGAACGTGCCTACACTTCCAGCATTCATTTTCTGAGAGAGAACTACCTACTCATGTGTTGAGGCCAAGATATTCCAATCCAACCATATGAATCTTGATCTCTAGCCTTCCCCAAGTTGCTTTCCACTCAAATAATCTTTCCACCAAATCCAATCCTATGAGAGAGAGTTGAGTGTTGGGGAGACTATCATTTGAAGCACAAGAGCAAGGAGTTCATCAACAACACACCATCTATTACCTTTGGAGAGTGGTGTCTCCTAGATTGGTTAGGTGTCACTTGGGAGCCTCCGACAAGATTGTGGAGTTGAACCAAGGAGTTTGTAAGGGCAAGGAGATGGCCTACTTCATGAAGATCTACCCTAGTGAGGCAAGTCCTTCATGGGCATGGCCATGGTGGGATAGACAAGGTTGCTTCTTCGTGGACCCTTCGTGGGTGGAGCCCTCTGTGGACTCGCGCAACCATTACCCTTCGTGGGTTGAAGTCTCCATCAACGTGGATGTACGATAGCACCACCTATCGGAACCACGCCAAAAACATCCGTGTCTCCAATTGCGTTTGCACACTCCAGTCCCATCCATTTACTTTCTTGCAAGTTGGATGCTTTACTTTCCGCTGCCCATATACTCTTTGTATGCTTGCTTGATATATATTGTGAAAGGTTAACCTTGTGCTTAAACTCCACCCAAACTTGAAAAACTTGAAAAACTGCCAACTTTGTGTGTTGAGGGTCTATTCACCTCCCTCTAGACGCCTCTTCTCGATCCCTTTCAATTGGTATCAGAGCTTTGGTCTCCATTGCTTTGGTTTAAACACCATTGGAGGAAGATGGATGAGTCTACTTTGGGGAGTCTTAGACATAGAGTGCCTATACTTGATGGAGAGTACTTTCATGAGTGAAAAAATGACATGCTTGTGATTTTCAATGAATATCATTTGAACAAGTACATTACTAGCCCTTGTGCACCTCATGTTGATCCTATGCATCCTACTCTTGATGAGTCCATTGACATGATTCACAACCTTAGGACCGTTAATCTTATCACTAGAGGTTTGCCTAGAAACTTGATTGCTTGCTTGCCTACTCTTAATTGTGCCTACACTATATGGAGATTTCTTGAGGAAATATTTCCAAACTATTCCTTGCAGTCTATTGCCTTAAGTAAGATGAATTCCAATGATCCTAAGTTTGGTGATTGTCTATTTGATCTTACAAATCTTATGCGTGCCAAAGGAGATGTTGGAATTATTATCAATATTATTTTCAAAGCTATTAGAACTCATAAAGATGATCATTGTCAAAATTATTTATCTAATGAATCACCCTCTCTAGGAATTGTTCCACCACATGACGATGTTGAACATGGATACTATGATGAGGATGATGATAGTGACTATGATCTTGATGATGCAATGAGACACTTTGGTCTTAAGCAAATCTTCGCGGCTACATGGCAGGAGGAAAGGAATGGGTCCTTGATAGTGGATGTACCGATCACATGACCGGAGATAAAGATATGTTTTGTGAGCTTGCTGAAAACGACGACCCTTGAAAGTATGTCACTTTTGGTGATAACTCAAAGGGTAAGGTGGTTGGCCTCAGTAAGGTGGCCATCTCACATGATAGCTCCATACAAAATGTCATGCTCATTGAATCTCTTGGCTATAATCTGCTTTTTGTTTCTAGACTAGCTGACTTTGGTTTCAATGTCTTGTTTACCAAAGTAGATTGCCAAGTGCTTCGTAGAGATAATCATAAAATGGTCTTTACCGGTATACGTAAAGGTGATCTATACATTGTTGATTTCACTAAAAAGGCTCAACCTAGAACTTGCTTAATTGCTAAATCTTCTAAAGGCTGGTTGTGGCATAGGCGGTTAGGTCACGTGGGCATGCGAAACCTTGACAAGCTTATTAAAGGTGATCATATCCTTGGTGTTAAAGATGTCATATTTGATAAGGATAGACTTTGCAGCGCTTGCCAAGCAGGAAAACAGGTTGGAGGAAGCCACCCCGTGAAGAACATCATGACCACGAGAAGGCCGCTCGAGCTACATCACATGGATCTCTTCTGTCCCAACGCCTACAAAAGTCTCAGTGGAAACTCATTTGGTCTAGTTATAGTTGATGATTTTTCAAGATTTACGTGGGTGTTCTTTCTCGATGATAAATCGCAGGTCCAAAAGATCTTCAAAAACTTTGCTAGGAAGGCCCAAAATCAATTTGAAGTGAAGATCAAGAAGGTTCACAGCGACAACAGAACGGAGTTCAAGAACGCAAATGTGGACACCTTTCTTGACGAAGAAGGGATTTCACATGAGTTCTCAGCTACGTACACACCTCAACAAAATGGAGCCATTGAGAGGAAGAACCGGACGCTCATCGAAATGGCAAGAACGATGCTTGATGAGTACAAGACGCCAAAGCATTTTTGGGCAGAAGCGGTTGAGACAGCTTGTCATGCGACAAATCGCTTGTATCTTCACAAGCTACTCGGCAAGACGGCATACGAGCTACTCACCGGTAACAAACCCCAAGTTGGATACTTTCGAGTATTCCGCTCAAAGTGCTACATTCTTGATAAGCATCATCGTTCTAAATTTGCTCCCAAATCTCATGAAGGTTTCTTACTTGGTTATGGCTCAAACTCTCACACTCACCGTGTCTACAACAATTTCACCTGAAAGGTTGAAGAGACGGTAGATGTGAAGTTTGATGAATCTAATAGCTCGCAAGTAGAGCAATTGCCAATTGATGTAGGAGATAAAGACCCTTCGGAAGCAATCCAAGACATGTCTATTGGCAAGGTCCGTCCAACGGAGGTGAAGGAGAGTACCCCGTCCGTCCAAGTGGAAGCTTCTACCTCACGACAAGGTGAACCAAGAGTTGATATGGAAGCATCCACAAGTGGGACACACCAAGATGAAGAAAACGAGGAAGTGCATCTAGATGAACCGCATCAACCTCCTTCTCCACCACGACGAGAGAATGACAACGTCAACAATAGAGAAGACCAAGAAGAAGAACGAGATGATGAACAAGATGTTCCACCCTGATCAAAGCAAAAGCTCTCACGAGTTCGAGCAAGAGTTGCTAGAGACCATCCCGTCAAGAAAATCTACAAATGGTATCCAAACCGGGAGAATCACTCGCTCAAATTCTCATTTGGCTATTTTTTGTGAACATTATTCATTCATCTCTAGCATTGAACCCATGAAGGTTGAAGAAGCATTGGAAGATCCGGATTGGATAAATGCCATGCATGAAGAGCTACACAACTTTGGGAGAAACCAAGTGTGGACATTGGTCGAGAAGCCCAACAACAACCACAACATCATCGGTACCAAATGGGTGTTTCGCAACAAGTAAGATGAAGATGGACAAGTAGTTCGCAACAAAGCACGTCTCGTCGCCCAAGGCTACACTCAAGTCGAAGGTATGGACTATGGTGAGACATATGCCCCCGTTGCTAGACTTGAGTCCATTCACATCTTACTTGTCTATGCTAATCACCATGATATCACATTATACCAAATGGACATTGAAAATGCTTTTCTAAATGGTGAAATTGAGGAGGAAGTTTATGTTAAACAACCTCCCGGCTTTGTTAACCCTAAGAAACCCAATCATGTTTACAAACTTCACAAAGCTTTTTATGGTCTTAAACAAGCTCCTAGAGCATGGTATAAATGCTTGACCAAGTTCCTTATTGAAAAAGGCTTTGAGATTGGAAAAATCGATTATACTCTTTTCACTAAAAGGGTTAATGAAGAATTATCTGTGTGCTAAATCTGTGCTAATGATATTATATTTGGATCAACTAACCGTCATTTTATTGAGAAGTTTGGGAAGCTTATGTCGGAGAAGTTTGAGACGTCTATGATGAGTGAACTCAAGTTCTTTCTTGGTTTTCAAATCAAGCAAACTAAGGAAGGTACCTTTGTCTCTTAAACGAAGTACACCAAGGACTTGTTCAAGAAGTTCAATATGCAAGAATGCAAAGGTATGAGTACAACCATGCCTACTAGTGGACATCTTGACTTGACTAAAGATGGTAACCCGTTGATCAAAAAGTTTATCGCTCTATGATTGGTTCATTATTATATCTATGTGCCTCTCATCCCGATATTATGCTAAGTGTGTGCATGTGTGCACGATATCAAGCGGCCCCTAAAGAATGTCATCTTAAGGCTGTGAAAAGGATAGTGAGATACTTAATACATACACCAAATTTTGGCATTTGGTATCCTAAGAGGTCTTCTTTTGATCTTGTTGGCTATTCCGACTCGGACTATGCCGGTGACAAGGTTGATAGAAAGTCCACTTCGGGTACTTTTCAATTTCTTGGTAGATATCTTGTGTCTTCGTCCTCCAAGAAAGAAAACTCGGTATCCTTATCCAGTGCCAAAGCGGAATACATTGCCGCCGGTTCATGTTGTGCTCAATTACTTCGGATGACCCAAACTCTTAAAGATTATGGGATATATGTGAAACATGTTCCTTTGCTTTGTGACAATGAAAGTGCTATTAAGATTGCTCACAATCCCTTGCAACACTCTCGAACTAAGCACATTGAAGTTCATCATCATTTCATTCAAGATCATGTTGCCAAGGGTGATATTAATCTTAAGCATGTTTGTACCGACAAGAAATTGGCGGATATATTCCTAAACCACTTGATGAGAAAGTATTTTGCAGGTTGAGAGGTGAGTTGAACATCATTGATGCTTCAAACTTAGAGTAGAAACTCCATTTGGATACATGCAAGACATGAGCCTATGACTAATCCTTGATATTTCTCTTATGATGATAATCTTATGTCTGGGATATATTTGCACCTTGCATGTCATCTAACCCTTGTAGGTACTTGGATGAATCTAAATCTATGAGATTGCAACTCACTCACATCTTGAGCAATCTCTACATCATCAAGTCTCTACATTATGGTGGTTGAAGACAAGGAAGCATGAAACCCTTCAAATATATCCTTTGACAAATTCCTATATCAAATTTCATGATTGTCATTTTGGATAGGGACAATTCCATTTCTCCCCCTAACTTGAGCCACCACCTGGCATTTGCCCCTAATTTTCATGTATGCTCAAAAATACCTCTCTTCCGTCAAGTCACCTTACAGAAATGCCCTTCTGTGCCGTTACCGTCCGGTCAAAGGGGTTTGACCGTCTTGTGAACAGTAACATGGTGAACAGTAAATTCGAAAAAAATAGCAAAAGATATCAAAAAAAATCTGAAATTTTGTGGGATCGAAGATACTCAAGGGATCAAGGTGCGTGCAAATTTTCGCGTAGTTTGGACATTCTAGCAGCTCGTGTCAAAGGAAAAACTTTAAAATGTACGGTGTGAACAGTAAAATAAAAAAAATAGCTAGAAAATTCAAAAAAATACGAAATTTTTTGGCATCAAAGAGGCTGGGGTGCGCAAGGTGCGTGCAAATTTTTGCTGTGTTTCGACACTGTAGGAGCTCGTGGAGAAAAAACAAAATTTTGCGCAGAAAAAATCTTTGAAAAAATGCTCTATTTTGTATTTTTTTCCTAGAGCACCTCGCATGTCATTTGATCACAAAAAGTTGCAAGCACCTTGCGCACCCATGCCTCTTTGATGCAAAAAAATTCATATTTTTAAAAAATTTCTTGCTATTGTTTTTGAATTTACTGTTCACGGCGTATAGATTTATATTTTTTTCCTTTGCCAAGTGTTCCTGGAATGTCCAAATAGCGCGAAAATTTGCATGCACCTTGCGCCCTTGAGTATCTTCGATCCCACGAAATTTCAGATTTTTTTGATATTCTTTGCTATTTTTTTCGAATTAAATGTTCACCATGTTACTGTTCACGAGACGGTCAAACCCCTTTGACCGGATGGCAAGGGCATTTATATGAGGTGAATTGACGGAAGAGGGGTATTTTTGAGCATACCTAGAAATTAGGGGCAAATGCCAGGTGGTGGCTCAAGTTAGGGGGAGAAATGGAATTGTCCCTTTTGGATACACAAGTGCTATTCCTTGCAAAACTAATTCGTGTAGGTAGATGAACTCCAATTACAAGTGGTGCTCCAAATGAACTACATCAACATTGAGCATCCCACACAAGTTCAACTACATGATCAAGATCAACACCACCACCCAAGGTATGTTATTCCATCTTAGGGAAGCTTTACCCCAAGACATGGGTCAAAGCAGCTCAACAAGATGTGAATACATCAAAATGCTTAAACAAAAATTGGCAACCCCATTTTGAGCTTAAACGATGAGTATGACCTATGATCAAGTGACTTCACTTGACTCCTAAGTCAATATACTCTAACATAGGTGACTTTGTCGCCGACCAATTCTAAATGAAGTTCTCTGTTGCTTCTTTGTGCCCTTGCATTTGTCTCTTACATGCTAGTTCCCCTTTCAAAAAAAACTTCATCTAGATTTCTTTTCTTTTCTTTAGTGCATTTCCCTGCATCCAATTCCTTGCAAATCCTTGTGAGATCTCATTTGCTTAGTGAGCTGAGGTGACTAGTGCTTTTTCTCTGTGATGAACTCGGACACACCGACTTGCCTCTTTCGGTCAAATCGAAACTTTTCGGTGCCACCGAAGGAAACAACTCGGTGTAGCCGATCTCAATGCTGAGAAACACTTTGTCATTTGCATCCTGCACATTTTGTTCCAGCTCCACTCAATGATTCTTATCCTCTACCAGCATCTTTTTTTTGCTACTTTGCCATGTGACTCAAGGACCAACCCTGTTTTGACTCACACTCCAGAGAAGACCCTTCTTGGAAATTGATGTCAAAGGGGGAGAGAGAGCTCACATCAAAGCTTAATCATTTCAAAAGGGGGAAAAGAGAGATAAATAATCACATCATAGAAAGACCCCAGTTGCTTGGTATTCAAAGAGGAGAGAAGTTACATGTCTTTAGAGGGGAAAGACATGTTCATGTTGTTTTTGTGTTTGCTTTGCTCTGATTTTCTATTCCCTATCTTCTCCCAATATCCCATATAAGATTCAGGGGGAGCAAGACATCTAAGGGAAGGAAATCTTCAAATTAATTGCATATCTTTACCCTTGGGGACATGTCTACACTCAAATAGAGTACCTAGTACTCACTCTATACATGTCATCCCAAATCTTGGTACTCTTGTGGTTTACTACTCTTGCTCTGCTTAGTAGATGTCTCTGTGTTGTCTAACCTTGTTTTCTCAGGTTCATCTCTTCCAAAGCTAGATCAAGACCACAAGGTAAGTATATGCATCACATTCATGCCCACGAGGATCTCTTGCTGATGTACATATTGTTTGCAAGAAGGACTCATGAGCATGAAGGTACTTTCTCAAATTCACACCATTTACTCTGATGCATATAGCCAAGACACATGTAACTCATTGCCTGCTCTGTCATGATTATGCACTCACATGATCTTATGTTCCATATTTACATGATTGCATACATGTAGGGGGAGCCTATGCATGTTACATTTCCTTCGAAAGCTTTACTTGCTTTTCTCTATATATTTATCTAAAGCTTTGATGTATGTTGTCATCAATTACCAAAAAGGGGGAGATTGAAAGCACAAGTGCTCCCTAGGTGATTTTGGTAATTAATGTCAACATATATCTTGTTGGACTAATACTTTTATCTAGTGTATTTCAAATAAGTCTAACAGTGGAGTGGCATGGACAAGAGGATGTGGAACCCCTTCAAGATGCTAAAGACAAAGGATTGGCTCAAGCTCAAAGCTCAGGACTCTACATTTTCTATTCAGTGATCCAAGATCAAATTGAGTCTATAGGAAAGCCAATACTATTAAAAGGGGATGAGGTGTTGCTTAATGGCTTGCTTGCTCAAAATGGTTAGTGATATGCTCCAAAGCCCTCAACCACTTTCTCATATCCACATATGTCCCAAACCAAAAGTCAAACGCGGCCCCACCGATTTGATCTATCTAGCGCCACTGAGTTCATTTGACATAGCCACTGCCAGTAACCCTAGTCACTTCGGTCTCCCCGATGGGATCTCGGCCTCATCGAGATGGGCTTGCAAACTCCCTGTTATCTATTGCAATATTTTTGTTCTCACCGAGAAAGTGTAATCGGTCACACCAAGTTTGCCTGATCAACTCTCTGTTTTGCTTATTACCAAATCGGTTCCACCGAGTTGTGTAATCGGTCAAACCGAGATGAGGTTTTACCCTAACCCTTGCACATCAATCCCACCGAGTTGATCATATCGGTCCCACCGAAATGCCTAACGGTCACATTATGAACTAAATTGGTCCGACCGAGTTTTATGATTCGGTCCCACCGAGTTTGGTGAATTGTGTGTAACGGTTAGATTTTGTGTGGAGGCTATATATACCCCTCCACCCTCTCCTCATTCGCGATAGAACCCATCAAAACGTGCCTACACTTCCATCATTCATTTTCTGAGAGAGAACTACCTACTCATGTGTTGAGGCCAAGATATTCCAATCCAACCATATGAATCTTGATCTCTAGCCTTCCCCAAGTTGTTTTCCACTCAAATCTTCTTTCCACCAAATCCAATCCTATGAGAGAGAGTTGAGTGTTGGGGAGACTATCATTTGAAGCACAAGAGCAAGGAGTTCATCAACAACACACCATCTATTACCTTTTGGAGAGTGGTGTCTCCTAGATTGGTTAGGTGTCACTTGGGAGCCTCCGACAAGATTGTGGAGTTGAACCAAGGAGTTTGTAAGGGAAAGGAGATTGCCTACTTCATGAAGATCTACCCTAGTGAGGCAAGTCCTTCGTGGGTGATGGAAATGGTGGGATAGACAAGGTTGCTTTTTCGTGGACCCTTCGTGGGTGGATCCCTCCATGGACTCGCACAACCGTTACCCTTCGTGGGTTGAAGTCTCCATCAACATGGATGTACGATAGCGCCACCTATCGAAACCACGGCAAAAACATCCGTGTCTCCAATTGCGTTTGCACACTCCAATCCCATCCCTTTACTTTATTGCAAGTTGGATGCTTTACTTCGGCTGCCCATATACCCTTTGCATGCTTGCTTGATATATATTGTGAAAGGTTAAACTTGTGCTTAAACTCCAACCAAACTTGAAAAACTTAAAAACTGCCAACTTTGTGTGTTGAGGGTCTATTCACCCCCCTCTAGATGCCTCTTCTCGATCCCTTTCAGTATCTTCCTGTGTTGAGGCTCCGGCTTTGGACATAGGAATCCTTCTGGCTGGTGCTTTCTTCTTCAAACCTGGCTTGGTTGAAGCTGCTGTGCCAAAATCCTTCTTGACAACTTTTTTTAAGTGACTTCCTCATCAGCCACAATGATCATCTTCTGAGTCAGAGGTTTTCTTCTTCCTCTGCCTGGTTGTAGACTTAAGTAGGTTGCTAGGAGTGCTTCTACTCCCATCATCATAGCTGCTATCTGAGGGACTAGTGCCCTCACTCATGTGAACCTGTTCCTTAGACCTGTTTTGGCTGTCACTGTTGTCTGACATGGCTGAAAGCTGAAAGCTGACCCTGTGAATAGATATAGTTGAGACAGCATGGATGAGCATCACAAAGTGCAGATATTCTGCAAAACAAATGAGTCAAAAACTTAGTTTTAGTTTTCTACAGAAATCATTTCGGAGCTATTGAGATGTTAAACTCGGTGACACCGAAGCAACTTTTAGAGTCTAAACATGTGAGATCGGTCGGACCGAGACACAGTTTGGTGACTCCGAGATTGCTAGGGTTTCACAGAGAAATGAACTCGGTCACACCGATTTGTACGTTTTGGTCAGACTGAAAAATACAAGTGCAATGGCCTGGGCCAAATGAGTGAGACCGAATTTTCTCCAACTCGGTCAGTGCGAGATGAGTTCGGCGGAAACCTAACCCTAAGTTTTCGAATCAAAACTAATCTATAGGAGGTTTTGATTGGATAGAAGTATCTCAAACGTGGTAAGAATCATGGCATTAACCTTAGTGCAAGAATCAATGGAAAAGATTGCACGAGGGGTCGAGTTCATACCCTAACTTGGTGGTGAACTCGCTACGGCGACAATAGCGGTGATGATTTCCGTTGACGGCGGCGGAGACCAGCGGCAGGAGGTCGCTGGCGATGGCGGAGACGATCCGGAGACCTCGAGTCGGCAGAGCTAGACAGGCGCAGGCGAAGGGTTTCAGAGAAATTTCCAAAATTTGGTGTGTGGGTATATATATCCAGACCCTGTTGGTGTGACCGGGTTGAACAACTCGGTGGCACCAAGATGCAGAGTCGCAAGCGGTTAATGCAAATCAGTGAGACCAAAAAGTTCAAATCGGTTGCATCGAGATTGAAACCTAGATCAACTCAATGAACTCAGTATGACCGAAAGGGATGAATCGGTCAGACTGAAATGCATTAAGAGGTTTTGGAAGTTTAAGTCTATGACGAAGCGGTGGCTCCGAGTGCTCCTCACCCAGAGGGTTCGAATCTGACTTAATCAAACATTGTGATGTAGCATGAATAGAGTTTGAGACGAGAAAAGAATATATAGCTAGAGGGAGTACTTAGGCATTCTTGTCCATCCATTTGGCAGAAAAGAAAAATCCAAACAATCAAAGCAACAAATGGATGTCCTCGAATAAAGAAAATTATGCAACCAACATGCTCACACAATAAGATAGCAAATGAAATATGTGGCAAAGCATGCACAAACACTCTAGCATCTATCAAGCAACTGGCGATGACTAGGTCATCTATATATGAGTATATTGACTTATGATTCAAATGAGAACATTTGACCGTAGGTCATACTCATTGTTTAAGCACAAGTGGGGTTACCACTTTTACATAAAGCATTGTTGTGTTCACACCATTAGAGTTGCTTTAGCTCAATTCTTAGAGTAAAGCTCCCCCTAGATGTGATATCCCCTTTTAGAGGGATGAACTAACCTTGGGTTTTGTTGATGATGACTTCATGTAGATGTTGAAGATGTGGATGCTCAATATTGATGTAGATCATTTGGAGCCATCCATTGGAGTGAGTGTTGGGGAACGTAGTAATTTCAAAACATTTCCTACGCACACGCAAGATCATGGTGATGTATAGCAACGAGCGGGGAGAGTGAGTCCACGTACCCTCGTAGACCGAAAGCGGAAGTGTTAGCATAACGCGGTTGATGTAGTCGTACGTCTTCACGGTCCGACCGATCCAAGTACCGAACGTACAGCACCTCCGAGTTCAGCACACGTTTAGCTCGATGACGTCCCGCGAACTCCAATCCAGCAGAGCTTCACGGGAGAGTTCCATCAGCACGATGGCGTGATGACGATGTTGATGTTGCTACCGGCGTAGGGCTTCGCCTAAGCACCGCGACGATATGACCGAGGTGGAATATGGTGGAGGGGGGCACCGCACACGGCTGGGAGAGATCAACAGATAACTTGTGTGTCATGGGGTGCCCCTAGCCTCAGTATATAAAGGAGGAGAGGAGGGGAGGGGCCGGCCCTCTCTATGGCGTGCCCTGGGGAGTCCTACTCCCACCGGGAGTAGGATTTCCCCCTTCCATGTGGTAGGAGTAGGAGTCAAGGAAAGGGAAGAGAGAAGAGAAGGAAGGAGGGGGTGCCGCCCCTCCCCCTACTCTAATTCGGACTAGGCCTTGGGGGGGCGGCCCGCCTCTCTCTCTCTCTCCCTTAAAGCCCAATAAGGCCCATATACTCCCCGACGAATTCTCGTAACTCTCCGGTACTCCGATAAATACCCGAATCACTCGGAACCTTTCCGATGTCCGAATATAGTCGTCCAATATATCGATCTTTACGTCTCGGCCATTTCAAGACTCCTCGTCATGTCCCCGATCTCATTCGGGACTCCAAACTACCTTCGGTACATCAAAACACATAACTCATAATATAAATCATCACCGAACGTTAAGCGTGCGGACCCTACGGGTTCGAGAACTATGTAGACATGACCGAGACACGTCTCCGGTCAATAACCAATAGCGGAACCTGGATGCTCATATTGGCTCCCACATATTCTACGAAGATCTTTATCGGTCAAACCGCATAACAACATACGTTGTTCCCTTTGTCATCGGTATGTTACTTGCCCAAGATTCGATCGTCGGTATCACCATACCTAGTTCAATCTCGTTACCGGCAAGTCTCTTTACTCGTACCGTAATGCATCATCCCGTAACTAACTCATTAGTCACATTGCTTGCAAGGCTTATAGTGATGTGCATTACCGAGAGGGCCCAGAGATACCTCTCCGACAATTGGAGTGACAAATCCTGATCTCGAAATACGCCAACTCAAGATTACAAATCCTAATCTACGAAGGTACTTGTTGAGTTGGCGTATTTCGAGATTAGTATTTGTCACTCCGATTGTCAAAGAGGTATCTCTGGGCCCTCTCGGTAATGCACATCACTATAAGCCTTGCAAGCAATGTGACTAATGAGTTAGTTGCAGGATGATGCATTACATAACGAGTAAAGAGTCTTGCCGGTAACGATATTGAACTAGGTATTGAGATACCAACGATCGAATCTCGGGCAAGTAACATACCGATGACAAAGGGAACAACGTATGTTGTTATGCGGTTTGACCGATAAAGATCTTTGTAGAATATGTAGGAGCCAATATGAGCATCCAGGTTCCGTTATTGTTTATTGGCCGGAGACGTGTCTCGGTCATGTCTACATAGTTCTCGAACCCGTAGGGTCCGCATGCTTAAAGTTCGGTGACGATTTATATTATGAGTTATGTGTTTTGATGTACCGAAGGTAGTTCGGAGTCCCAGATGAGATCGGGGACATGGCGAGGAGTCTCGAAATGGTTGAGATGTAAAGATCGATATATTGGACGACTATATTCGGATATCGGAAAGGTTCCGAGTGATTCGGGTATTTATCAGAGTACCGGAGGATTACGGGAATTCGCCGGGGAGTATACGGGCCTTATTGGGCTTTAGGGGAAAGAGAGAGGGGAGGCTGTGCGCCCCCCAAGGCCTAGTCCGAATTGGACTAGGGGAGGGGTTGCGCCCGCTCCTTCCTTCTCTTCTCTTTTCCCTTTCCTTGACTCCTACTCCTACTACATGGAAGGGGGGAATCCTACTCCCGGTGGGAGTAGGACTCCCCCGGGCGCGCCATAGAGAGGGCCGGCCCCTCCCCTCCTCCACTCCTTTATATACAGGGGCAGGGGGCACCTCTAGACACACATGTTGATCTGTTGATTTCTCCCAGCCGTGTGCGGTGCCCCCCTCCACCATATTCCACCTCGGTCATATCGTAATGGTGCTTAGGCAAAGCCCTACGTCGGTAGCAACATCATCACCGTCATCACACCGTCGTGCTGACGGAACTCTCCCGTGAAGCTCTGCTGGATCGGAGTTCGCGGGACGTCATCGAGCTGAACGTGTGCTGAACTCGGAGGTGTTGTACGTTCGGTACTTGGATCGGTCAGATCGTGAAGACATACGACTACATCAACCGCGTTGTGCTAACACTTCCGCTTTCGGTCTACGAGGGTACGTGGACAACACTCTTCCCTCTCGTTGCTATACATCACCATGATCTTGCGTGTGCGTATGATTTTTTTTGAAATTACTACGTTCCCCAACATGTAGTACCCACACAATGTGAGCACATGCTCACTGCTTGAGCTATTTTCCTCCATCTTTTAGCTATAGAACTTGTTGGAGACTTCATATCTCTCAAATCGGGTATTTGCTTGAAATATTAACTTCAACTCCTGAAACATCTCATATGGTCCATGACATTCAAAACGTCTTTGAAGTCCTGATTCTAAGCCGTTAAGCATGGTGCACTAAACTATCAAGTAGTCATCATTTTGAGCTAACCAAACGTTCATAACGTCTGCATCTGCTCCTGCAATAGGTTTGTCACCTAGCGGTGCATCAAGGACACAATTCTTCTGTGCAGCAATGAGGATAATCCTCAGATCACGGATCCAATCCGCATCATTGCTACTATCATCTTTCAACTTAGTTTTCTCTAGGAACACATATAAAACATAGGGAAGCAACAACGCGAGCTATTGATCTACAACATTATTTGCAAAATACTATCAGGACTAAGTTCATGATAAATTAAAGTTCAATTAATCATATTACTTAAGAACTCACACTTAGATAGACATCCCTCTAATCATCTAAGTGATCACATGATCCAAATCAACTAAACCATGTCCGATCATCACGTGAGATGGAGTAGATTTCAATGGTGAACATCACTATGTTGATCATATCTACTATATGATTCACGCTCGACCTTTCAGTCTCCAGTGTTCCGAGGCCATATCTGCATATGCTAGGCTCGTCAAGTTTAACCCGAGTATTCTGCGTGTGCAAAACTGGCTTGCACCTGTTGTAGATGAACGTTGAGCTTATCACACCCGATCATCAGGTGGTGTCTCGGCACGACGAACTTTAGCAACGGTGCATACTCAGGGAGAACACTTGTACCTTGAAATTTAGTGAGAGATCATATTATAAAGCTACCGCCGAACTAAGCAACATAAGATGTATAAAAGATAGACATCACATGCAATCAAAATATGTGACATGATATGGCCATCATCATCTTGTGCCTTTGATCTCCATCTCCAAAGCATCGTCATGATCTCCATCGTCACTGGCATGATGATACGTCTCCAACGTATCTACTTTTCGAAACACTTTTGCCCTTGTTTTGGACTCTAACTTGCATGATTTGAATGAAACTAACCCGGACTGACGCTGTTTTCAGCAGAACTGCCATGGTGTTATTTTTGTGCAAAAAACAGAAGTCCTCGGAATGACCTGAAAATCCACGGAGATTACTTTTGGAAAATATAAAAAATACTGGCAAAAGAATCAAGGCCAGGGGGCCCACACCCTATCCATAAGGGTGGGGGCGCCCCCCCTGCCTCGTGGGCCCCCTGGATGGCCACCGACCTCAACTACAACCCTATATATTTGCTTTCACAGAGAAAAAATCAGAGAGAAAGTTTCATCGCGTTTTACAGTACGGAGCCGCCGCCAAGCCCTAATCTCTCTTGGGAGGGCTGATCCGGAGTCCGTTCAGGGCCCCGGAGGGGGGGATTCGTCGCCGTCGTCATCTTCAACCATCCTCCATGACCAATCTCATGATGCTCACCGCCGTGCATGAGTAATTCCATCGTAGGCTTGCTGGACGGTGATGGGTTGGATGAGATTTACCATGTAATCAAGTTAGTCTTGTTAGGGTTTGATCCCTAGTATCCACTATGTTCTGAGATTGATGTTGCTATGACTTTGCTATGCTTAATGCTTGTCACTAGGGCCCGAGTGCCATGATTTCAGATCTGAACCTATTATGTTTTCATGAATATATGTGAGTTCTTGATCCTATCTTGCAAGTCTATAGTCACCTATTATGTGTTATGATCCGACAACCCCGAAGTGACAATAATCGGGATACTTCTCGGTGATGACCGTAGTTTGAGGAGTTCATGTATTCACTAAGTGCTAATGCTTTGGTCTGGTACTCTATTAAAAGGAGGCCTTAATATCCCTTAGTTTCCATTAGGACCCCGCTGCCACGGGAGGGTAGGACAAAATATGTCATGCAAGTTCTTTTCCATAAGCACGTATGACAGTATTCGGAATACATGCCTACATTACATTGATGAACTGGAGCTAGTTCTGTGTCAACTTAGGCTATAACTATTACATGACGAATCGTATCCGACATAATTATCCATCACTGATCCAATGCCTACGAGCTTTTTCACATATTGTGCTTTTCTTATTTACTTTACCGTTGCTACTGTTACAATCACTACAAAACTGCTACTATTACTTTTGCCACTGTTACCATTACTATCATACTACTTTGATACTAAATACTTTGCTGTAGATACTAAGTTATCCAGGTGTGGTTGAATTAACAACTCAACTGCTAATACTTGAGAATATTCTTTGGCTCCCCTTGTGTCGAATCAATAAATTTGGGTTGAATACTCTACCCTCGAAAATTGTTGTGATCCCCTATACTTGTGGGTTATCACATGACACCATGATCTCCATCATCTTGATCTATATCAATGTGTCGTCACATGGTCGTCTCGCCAACTATTGCTCTTTCAACTATTGCTATCGCATAGCGATAAAGTAAAGCAATTATTTGGTGCTTGCATCTTATGCAATAAAAAGACAACCATAAGGCTTCTCCCAGTTGCCAATAACTTCAAAAAAACATGATCATCACATACAACAACTTATATCTCATCACGCTTGACCAGATCACATCACAACATGCCCTGCAAAAACAAGTTAGACGTCCTCTACCTTGTTGTTGCAAGTTCTACGTGGCTGCTACGGGCTGAGCAAGAACCGTTCTACGCATCAAAACCACAACGATATTTCATCAAGTTAGTGCTGTTTTAACCTTCTCAAGGACCGGGCGTAGCCACACTCAGTTCAACTAAAGTTGGAGAAACTAATACCCGCCAGCCACCTATGTGCAAAGCACGTCGGTAGAACCAGTCTCGCGTAAGCATACGCGTAATGTCGGTCCAGGCCGCTTCATCCAACAATACCACCGAATCAAAGTATGACATGCTGGTAAGCAGTATGACTTGTATCACCCACAACTCACTTGTGTTCTACTCGTGCATATAACATCTACGCATAAACCTGGCTCGGATGCCATTGTCGGGGAACGTAGTAATTTCAAAAAATTTCCTACGCACACGCAAGATCATGGTGATGTATATCAACGAGCGAGAAGAGTGAGTCCACGTACCCTCGTAGACCGAAAGCGGAAGCATTAGCACAACGCGGTTGATGTAGTCGTACGTCTTCACGATCCGACCGATCCAAGTACCGAACGTACGGCACCTCCGAGTTCAGCACACGTTTAGCTCGATGACGTCCCGCGAACTCCGATCCAGCAGAGCTTCACGGGAGAGTTCCGTCAGCACGACAGCGTGATGACGGTGTTGATATGGCTACCGATGCAGGACTTCGCCTAAGCACCGCTACGATATGACCGAGGTGGAATATGGTGGAGGGGGGCACCACACACGGCTGGGAGAGATCAACAGATGAACTTGTGTGTCATGGGGTGCCCCTAGCCTCAGTATATAAAGGAGGAGAGGAGGGGAGGAGCCGACCCTCTCTATGGCCCGCCCTGGGTGGGAGTAGGATTCCCCCCTTCCATGTAGTAGGAGTAGGAGTCAAGGAAAGGGAAGAGAGAAGAGAAGGAAGGAGGGGGAGCCGCCCCTCCCCCTAGTCCAATTCGGACTAGGCCCGGGGGGGGGGGCTGCCTCTCTCTCTCTCTCTCTCTCTCTCTCTCTCCCTTAAAGCCCAATAAGGCCCATATACTCCCTGGCGAATACCGGTAACTCTCCGGTACTCCGATAAATACCCGAATCACTCGGAACCTTTCCGATGTCCGAATATAGTCGTCCAATATATTGATCTTTACGTCTCGACCATTTCGAGACTCCTCGCCATGTCCCCAATCTTATCCGGGACTCCGAACTACCTTCGGTACATCAAAACACATAACTCATAATATAAATCGTCACCGAACATTAAGCGTGAGGACCCTACGGGTTCGAGAACTATGTAGACATGACCGAGACACGTCTCTGGTCAATAACCAATAGCGGAACCTGGATGCTCATATTGGCTCCCACATATTCTACGAAGATCTTTATCGGTCAAACTGCATAACAACATACGTTGTTCCCTTTGTCATCGGTATGTTACTTGCCTGAGATTCGATCGTCGGTATCACCATACCTAGTTCAATCTCGTTACCGGTAAGTCTCTTTACTCGTTCCGTAATGCATCATCCCGCAACTAACTCATTAGTCACATTGCTTGCAAGGCTTATAGTGATGTGCATTACCGAGAGGGCCCAGAGATACCTCTCCGACAATCGGAGTGACAAATCCTAATCTCGAAATATGCCAACTGAACAAGTACCTTCGGAGACACCTGTAGAGCACCTTTATAATCACCCAGTTACGTTGTGACATTTGGTAGCACACAAAGTGTTCCTCCAGTAAACGGGAGTTGCATAATCCCATAGTCATAGGAACATGTATAAGTCATGAAGAAAGCAATAGCAACATACTAAACGATCAAGTGCTAAGCTAACGGAATGGGTCAAGTCAATCACATCTTTCTCTAATGATGTGCTACCGTTAATCAAATGACAACTCATGTCTATGGCTAGGAAACTTAACCATCTTTGATTCAACGAGCTAGTCAAGTAGAGGCATACTAGTGACATTATGTCTGTCTATGTATTCACACATGTACTAAGTTTCCGGTTAATACAATTCTAGCATGAATAATAAACATTTATCATGAAATAAGGAAATAAATAATAACTTCATTATTGCCTCTAGGGCATATTTCCTTTAGTGAGTTGCACTTTCAATACCTACATGGGTTAGTCCCACAAGGAACAAACAAGGATATCCATAGACATAGAGCGAAGTACACACATGATGATGTCCAGGAAAGCATTAGGTTACCTTGTCCCTTGATTTACTAACAAGAGGGTTTGTGACTCCTTGAACTAGTGCAAGATGTGGAAGTTGATTTAGTGAAATATGTTGGCAGAGTCACCCTTAAGAACTCTCTAGTTCTTCTTCTTCGACATCCACATCAACTTGATAGGAATCCTTGGGGTTGTAGATGTACTTGATGAAGTAGAACTTGACGTAGTCTTGGGAACCCACTTGACCAAGGCCTTTGGAGCTTCTTCAAATGCATCTATCTCTTCTTGAAGCTTGTCCTTGCCTTTTAGCTTGTGGTCTTGTGGTAGAAGATCATCTTGAGCTTGTCTCCCCTTGAAGGAAGTAGGATCATACTTCTCTTATTAAGGAACAAACTTCGTCTTGGGGTATTGATCTTCTTCCCACTCAACTCCATTGGCATTGAGCTTTCGTTCAAAACCAACATCTTGATTCTCCCGTTGCCTTCCTTGCTTGCATACAATTTCCTTAAATTGCTTACTTCCGGCAAGGCTCTTGTAAACACCTTTCTCTATAATTACCTTCAATAAGCTATTTTCTTGTTCAAGTGTAACTTGTCTAAGAGAATCATTAGTGTAATCAAGAGAACTACTAGTAGCAACAATATTTGATTTAACATGATTATTGTTACTACTAGAGGAAGAATCTTTCTTACTCTTGTTGCTAGATTTTACTTGTAAGTGGACAAGAGTAAACGCTTGGCAATGTAAGAAGAACTTTTATTCCAAAGATCATCATTGATTGACTTTAAGAACCCATGCTCTTGCTCTAGGTTGAGCTTCTTGAAGTGTAGCTTCTCATGAGTTTTTAAAAGTTCTCGATGATCTTCTAAAGTAGTTTCATGAGCTAACTTAAGAGTGTTTAGTTCTTTAGTTAGGCGCTCAATCTCCTTCTTATCATTGTCATTCGTTTCATCTTGATTACAATGATTAATATCAATTTCATCATAGTTTTCATCACTAGCATTGTCAACAAGTAACTCATCATCACCTAACAAATCATCTTCATCACTATTGAAATCAATATACTCGGGGTGTGATACCTTGGGGCCTTTAGCCATGAAGCATCTTCCAATTCCTTCATTTGGTGAGTCAAATATGTCGTAGGAGTTGGTTGACACAAGTTCAGGACCGGCAACACCTTCATATTGAGTATATTAGGAGTCGGAGTGATAACTTCTCTCGGAGTGGTGGTCGGAGTCAGAACCGGATACCCATTCACCAACATGAGCTTGATGTCTTTGTTTTGTATAGCTCCTTGATGACTTGTCCTTCCTTTCCGAATCCTTGCTTCTATGAGAGGTTCTTCGTTCATAACGATCATCTCTACTCCTTCTCTCTCTTGGAGGTGATTCTTCTCTTCTACTTCTACTTTTAGGTGAGTCTTCTTTTCTTTTGTAGGGAGTCATACACTCATTGGAATAGTGTCCGGGTCTTCCACAATTGTAGCAATTACGATCACGACTAGAAGATCTTTTGTCATGGTAGGATCTTAACTTGGAGCTTCTCTCTTTGCTTCTGCTCTTGTAGAATTTGTTGAAATTCTTCACCATTAAGTTCAATTCTTCATTGAAGACTTGGTTTTCACTTGATGTGGCAGGAGCATCACATGAGGCTTTATAAGCACCACTAGACTTGTTGTGAAGCTCTTCCTTATCCTTGAGTGACATATCATGAGCAACAATTCTTCCAATGATTTCTGTTGGCTTGAGATCTTTGTAATTGGGCATCATTTGGATCAATGTGCACACAATATCATATTTTCCATCCAAGTCTTTTAGGATCTTCTTGATGATGAATCTGTCAGTCATCTCTTCACTTCCTAAGCCAGCAATCTCATTTGTGATGAGAGCAAGCCTAGAGTACATTTCAGTGACATCTTCACCATCCTTCATTTTGAACTTGTCAAGCTGACTTTGAAGCACATCCAACTTGGATTCCTTGACGGAATTGGTACCTTCGTGCATATCAATCAAAGTATCCCAAATTTCCTTTGCATTCTCAAGACGGTTGATTTTGTTGAATTCTTCGGGGCACAATCCATTGAAGAGGATATCGCAAGCTTGAGCGTTGTATTGCATCATCTTCAATTCTTCCGCGGTTGCTTCATGATTTGGTTCTCTACCATCGAAGAATTCACCTGGCAAACCAATACACACAATTGCCCAAACGGCGGGGTTATGTCCAAGAATATGCATTTTCATCTTATGCTTCCAACTAGCAAAATTAGTACCATCAAAGTAAGGACCTCTATGGTGGCAATTTCCCTCGCTAGACGCCATACTCTACTAGGTTGTGAAACCAAGGCAATGATCACCAAAGCTATGGAAATCAAGACAAATGGAGACCAAAGCTCTGATACCACTTGTAGGATCGAAAGTATGTCTAGAAGTGGGTGATTAGACTACTTTAACAAATAAAAATCTAGCCTTTTTCCAATTTTAAGTCTTGACAGATTTTAGCAACTTAACACAGGTCAAGCAATCAACCTACACATGCAATTCTAAGAGTATAGCAACAGAATGTAAATCATTGCATATGAAGGTAAGGGGGGGGGTTTGGAGGGAGCAAACACAATGTAGACATGGAGAATTTTGGCTTGGTTCCGATAGGTGGTGCTATCGTACATCCACGTTGATGGAGACTTCAACCCACGAAGGGTAACGGTTGCGCGAGTCCAAGAAGGGCTCCACCCACGAAGGGTCCACGAAGAAGCAACCTTGTCTATCCCACCATGGCCATCACCCATGAAGGACTTGCCTCACTTGGGTAGATCTTCACGAAGTAGGCGATACCCTTGCCCTTACAAACTCATTGGTTTAACTCCACAATCTTGATAGAGGCTCCCAAGTGACACCTAACCAATCTAGGAGACACCACTCTCCAAAAGGTAATAGATGGTGTGTTGATGATGAACTCCTTGCTCTTGTGCTTCAAATGATAGTCTCCCCAACACTCAACTCTCTTCATAGATTTGGATATGGTGGAAAGATGATTTGAGTGGAAAGCAACTTAGGGAAGGCTAGAGATCAAGATTCTTGTGGTTGGATTGGAATATCTTGGTCTCAACATATAAGTATGTGGTTGTCTCTCAGAAAATGAGTTATGGAAGTGTAGGCACGTTCTGATCGCTCTCTCTCGAGCGGAGAAGGGGGTGGAGGGGTATATTTAGCCTCCACACAAAATCTAACAGTTACACACAATTTACCAAACTCGGTGGGTCCGAATAGTGAAACTCGCTCAAACCGATATGGTTCAAAATGTGAACGTTAGGCTTTTCGGTGGGACCGACAATATCAACTCGGTGGGACCGATGTGCTAGGGTTAGGACAAAACCTCATCTCGGTGGTACCGATCACATGAACTCGGTGAGACCGATTTCAGTAATAAGCAAACAGAGACTTGATCCAGCAAACTCGGTGGGACCGATCGCTCATTTTGGTTAGACCGAAACATTACAAAAAGGAAACATAGAGTTTGCATTACGAACTCGGTGGGACCAATTGCTCTTCTCGGTTAGACCGAAACGTTACGAAGGGAAACAGAGAGTTTGCAATCCCATCTCGATGAGACCGAGATCCCTATCAGTGAGACCAAACTGATTAGGGTTTCTGGCTATGGCTATGTCAAGTGATCTCGGTGGCGCCGGATAGATCAAATCGGTGGGGCCGAGTTTGACTTTAGGTTTAGGACATATGTGGAAATGAAAAAGTGATTAAGGGCTTTTAGAGCATATCACTAAGGATTTTGAGCAAGCAAGCCATTAAGCAACACCTCATCCCTTTTAATAGTATTGGCTTTTCCTATGGACTCAATGTGATCTTGGATCACTAAAATGAAAATGAAGAGTCTTGAGCTTTTGCCAATATGTGTCCTTAGCATTTTGGGGGTCCACATCTCTAGTCCATGCCATACCAATCACCGAATTTTCTGAAACATTAATCTTGAATGGATATTAGTTCAATGAGCTATATGTTGTTATGAATTACCAAAACCACCCGGGGATTAGCTGCACTTTCAAGTGGCCGAACAAAGTTCGATTGACAAAGGTCTTTGAAACAATGAGGCACAAAATCAAGAAAAATATGAACACAATGCATTAGAGAGATTTCACTATTATATGTTTATTCTTGAATATTATAAAATATACAATTACGTGCAAGTTTTTATTAGTTTATTTATTAATTTTAAGGGTAATTCCATGCCACTAATAAATCCTTCCTTAGAAAATCTATTTCTTTGTAAATAGAGACAAGTATTATACAGTGTGTTTATAAATAATACTAGAGTGCGACCTTTTCACTATTTTGTTTATTCTTGCATAGTATAGGAAGTGCAAATTCTGTCCAAGTTTTAAAGTTTTTTTCATTTATTTTCTTCTCTAACGGTAATATCAATGCCACTGATTTTTATAATACATCATTTTTTTCATGTAAGTATACACACAAGTATTGTACACTATATGTGTAAATTACAGTAGAGTGTGAAAATGCACTATTATATCCTTTTTTGTGTATTACAAAAAGTAAATGTAATTTCAGTGTAAAGTTGTGTGCAAGTATTTTTATGTTCTAATTTTATTTCTTCTTTAATTTTGATTTTGTTTTACTTTTATTTTTCTTTTATTTCTTCTTTAAGGGTATTACCAATACCACTAATTCATTCTTAGAAAGCATTATTTCATTTTGCGTGTACGTATACACACATGCTCTGTACAATATATGTGCAAATTACAATAGAGTTTGCAAATTGCACTATTATATATTTTTATGCATATTAGAGAAAAATGGGATTTTAGTGTAAAGTCCTGTGAAATTTTTAATGTTTAGTTTTATTTTAATTCTTCTTGAAAGGTAAGGCCAATGTCTAATTCACTTTCCAAAAAATTGATTTTTATTTTATTTTTTCTTCCTTGAGTGTATAAACTAATACAAATGCTTATTTTCATGTTCTTATTTCTTAGAAAAAAATAATTTGTTCCTGCGTAGGACACTTCTTTTCTATGAAAATTCACTATTATTTGCTTATTCTTGTATATTATAAAACACGCAAATTATGTGTAAATTGTGTGCAATTTTTTCATCATTTGTTTTAATTATGCTCAATTTATTTCTTATAAAAGGATTATATCAATGCCACTAATTCATTCTTCCTTTAAATCAATTCACCTTTTTATATATTTTAGTTACTATTTCATTTTCTTACTTCTTTAAGGATAATACCAATTCCACTAATCCATTCCTTCTTTGGATTGTGTTGTTTGAAAACTCCATTACTATATGGTTATTCTTGCATACTTGAAAATGTGCAATTTTTGTGTATAGTGTGCAAATTTAGTCATTGTTTGTTTTGGATTTTTTTTTTTACCATTTTCTTTCTTCTTGAAGGATAGTATAATTGATATTAATTCATTTTTCTTACAAACCCTCATTATTATGGTTTGGGTTTTAGATTTTATTTCATTTTTCTTCTTCTTAAATGGTAATACAAAAGCTACTCATTCAATCTTTCTTAGAAACTTCATTATTTTAATTTCATTTTATTTTTATTTCATTTCTTTCTTCTTTGATTATAATACCAATGCCAATAATCCATTCCTTCTTAGGAAACTTCACATTTTTGGGAAATTCCATTGTTTATGCTTATTCTTATATAATATAAAAAGCACAATTTTTGTGCAAATTATGTGCAAATTTTGTCATTGTTTATTTTATTATTGTTCACTTTCTTTATTCTTAACAGGTAATAACAATGCTACTAACTCATTCTTCCTTAGAAAACTTTATTAGTTTGATTTTGGTTTATTTTATTTTATTTTATTTTATTTTATTTTATTTTGTTTCCTCTTTAAGGGCAATACCAATGCCACTAATTCATTAGGACCCCCCCCCCTTTTTGCAAAATTCCACTATTATATACTTATTCTTGCATATTCAATAAGCGCAAATTACGTGATTGCGTAAATTTTGTCATTATGTGTGTTTATCTTGTTTCCATTTTCTCTCTTATTGAAGGGTAATACTAATCCCACTAATTCATTCTTTCTTAAAAAAATTCATTATTCTTGCTTTAGTTATTGTTTCATTTTCTTTCTTCTTAAAGGTTGAGACCAACACCACTAATTCATTCCTTCTTAGGAAGCTGCATTTTTCTGAAAATTCCACTATTATATGCTTATTCTTTCATATTATAAAAAAGCATCATTTCTACATAAATTATGTCTAAATTTTGTCATTATCTTCTTTATTTTCTATCTTTTTAAAGTGTAATACCAATGCTACTAATTCATTGTTTCTTAGAAATATCATTACTTTGATTTTGAGAAGTAGAGACACCATGGAGGCATGCATCAAATACCAATGCAACTAATTTATTCTTTCTTTAAATATATTCTTTTTGCAAAACAAAGCCACTAGTATATAATTATTCATGCATAATAGAAAAATTACAAATTTTGTGTAATTGTGTGCAAATTTTGTTATTACTAGTTTTAGCTTTTATTTTATTTTATTTCTTTAAGGATAATACTAGTTTCACTAATTCGTTGCTTCTTAGAAAACTTCTTTTTTTCGCAAAAGTTCCACCATTATATGTTTATACTTGTATATCATAAAAAAGTCACAATTTCTGTGTAAATCGTTCAACATTATTTGTTTTATTTTTTCATTTACTTTCATCTTAGAGGTTAATACCAATGCCAGTAATTCATTCTTCTTGAAGAACTTTATTCTTTAGATTTTATTTTAGTATATTAGTATTGCGGGGACAAGAAGGCTAGAGAAAGTAGATTTTTTTCTCTTGTTATGTTACACCTAGTTTGCACAGTATAGGGGGAACGTGCAGGTCAGAGAAAGGGTATTTTTTGTATGTAAATTGTGTGCAAATTTTGTCATTATTTGTTGTCCTGGACGTTCGGTTAATTCGGTTAGTATGGTGTCATTTGGTAATACAGTTGTTATACTTTTGTTAATATATGGTACTCCGTTTATAAACTAATATAAGAGCGTTTAGATCACTAAACACTCTTATATTACTTTACAGAGTGAGTATAAAATAAATCTATGTTCCAATTTCAGTAAACACCATACAAATCTAAATTGACACAAATTTGATAATAGCATTGCGATTAGATGTGACAAAATTAGACAAAAAGGATTCGTAGGTGTACGACTATATAGTTGACATCAATAAACTAGTGGCAGGCAATCATGAAGTATAGCACAATTATTGAACTGCATACAACTAAGAAAACGTATTGAACTGTACGTAGTGGCACACTAGACTACAACTAAAAGTGCTAATCACTTAATTAGGTAGTCCAGTACTCAGGTGCCACATAACTCATGTGCTAGTAATTTTATTACTCACGTGTAGGCTTGTGAGCCCTTCGTGTTTTTTTTAGAACACCTGCGTGCTTCTTGGTTGCTGATATTGAGAGAAAATGGGCTGATGGAGGGATCTTTGATTCTGGACTATTGGTATGGGCTGGCAGGCAACACGTGGACTGCACCAAAAAAAAAGCATGATCTGAGTTGTGTGTGTGTGTGT
>NC_041385.1:224808692-224892161 GCF_002162155.2 Triticum dicoccoides
TCAGTGTGTGTGTGTGTGTGTGTGTGTGTGTGTGTGTGTGTGTTTGCAGGGAGTGTGAGGGAAATTGACTGAAACAAATTTTCGGTCAGTCAATTTTTGTTGTATATATGGTTGTTTTGTGTTCGTTTGATCAGAATTGAACGGCATATGAACACTGACTGATCCAAAATAAATTTCCAGTCAACTGACCATGAGCGTCCCTTAGTTTTCTAGCACACAATTCTCCCGGCGATGGAGGCGACGGAGAACCAGAAAGTGCCGCTGCCGGGAAACTGCATGGACGCGCCTGTGACCCCCGTCGGCGACAGGGCGCCAGCTGCTGAATCCAGTACCGCGCCGAGGAAGACGCGGATCCGATGGACGCAGGACCTGCACGAGCGGTTCGTCGAGTGCGTGAACCAGCTCGGTGGCGCCGATAGTGAGCGTTCTTAACCGGCACGACGATGCCTGCTCTTGATTTGATAATGCCGGTTGCCACTCGGTTCGGTTGCCATGCCTGACCCGACGCTGTTTCTCACTTCTGCCTTCTTTCTTCTTGCTGTTGTTTGACATTGCAGGGACGACACCGAGAGCAATCCAGAAGATGATGAATTCAGATGGCATTACAATCTTCCATATCAAGAGCCATCTACAGGTACCGTAATGATAGGCACCGAATAGCTCTTGCACAATTGTGTAGAGCTTTGTTATTTCCAGCGGTCGTATGTGATCCGCAACTCTCCACTGTCGCTTTGTTTTTCTCTTGTTTTGTGGCAGAAATATCGTATGGCGAGGTACATGCTAGGGTCGTCATCCGAAGGTAGATAAAAGAAACTTGCTTGTTCATTCAACTGTTTGACGTGTCTAGCATATTTACGCGGTTATATCAGTATGCAATATATCATGTATACTCCCTTCGTTCCATAATTCACCACGACAAGAATCATGAAAATTTGAACTAAAACCATGAAAAGAATTATGGAAATGAGAGAACATATTTTTTCGACATTGATCTTCATTTGTCATAATTTCGCAGTAGTAATCAAACAGTTTTTCGGTCAAGACCCGACTTAACAAATTTCTGTTACTTATAATTTGCAGCAGAAAATCAGGCCAATTTGTTAAACCATTTGCCATATATTTGGATGCAATGTTTTTTTTTCTTAAAATACAGTTCTCACAAACTACAATTTTTGAAGTTACAACCCTGAAGCGGCACCGTTTTAAAATTACAGATTTCTATAACTAAATAATTGCGCGTGGATTGCAACAGGGACACAAATATTTTGCAGGTGATCATCGCGATTTACCTGCCATTTGATTGCTAATGCGATTACACACACACACAAAATGGACTTTGCCCGAATAAGTATTTATTAGCTTTGGCAAATAAAACATGGTTTTTTTTTGTTCATCGTGAACGTTAGCCGTACTTGTGTCACCACCAATGGTACCTTGGCCCGTCAGTTGTAGTTTTCTTACCATTGAGGCATTGACAAAGTTACTAATGAGACCTGTGCCCTTAATCTCAACTGTTACTTGGCAAATCATTAGCAAGTTTTTTTTTTTGAGGATCTATAAGAGTTTTTCATAGTAGTGTAAATTACATCCTCTGAATTGGATTGGTACTAGTATTTTTTTCATTGGCTTGTAAAAATACAACCACCTCTTTTGCTCGCATGGGTAAATGTTAGCTGATACCGCCTTCCATATGCTCGCAAGCTCCCAGTTATTTAAAATCACATCTAAAAGTTTTAAGAATTTCAAAAAAATATTAAATGTTCAGAAAATATTTTTCTACAGCCCCTAAAAAAAATTCAATTTCATAAAGCACATGGAGAAACAAAAGAGACAGCTTTGTATGAACAATGGGAAAAAAGACAAAACATGAATATATACTATTCATATCTGGATTTTTTTATGTTTCTCTATGTGTGTTTTGATTTTGCATTTGATTTATTAGGGTTTGTACACACATGTGTTATGAGCATTTACAAAAATAATAATTAGAAGTGTTTGAAACATTTCAATGCAATTTTTAAAAATTGGGACCATGGAAGCATGTGAAGGGTGGTATCACGTGATACTATCACTTCAGCATGCAAACATGCATGAGAATTTCCATTATATTATGCTACTTATGTTTGATAAATATTTTACAACTATACCATCATTCAACTCAATAAACCATATGCATTTTCAGTTTTAGTTATCATACTATTACTTCAAATATTCATGTCCATACAACCAAATCTTATTGAAGTATATAGTGTGTGGGGTATCATCTACTTAAGTATGCACTTGTTTACCGAGCTACCAATGTGGCTCGCATATTTGTGGTTATAGTCTATGCAACATATCGTGCAATATAATCATTTTGTTTGTCAAAATTTTGCAGTAGTAGTCAAAGTTTTGGTGATTACGGCCTGATTATATTAATTTCCGTTACTATTTGGCAGACTAATTTGTTGAAGCGAAATGTTTGGATGCTAAGCTTTCTTAAAACCTTAACTTTCATAAAATACAATTTTTGATGTTATAATCAAGAAATTCCATAGTCTTAAAATGATAGAATTTTATAGTACTAAAGAATTTTTCTGTGTGTTGCAACAGGGGCATTGTGTAGCAAATCATCAGATTTACCTACCATTTTTATTTCCAATGTGATTATGTAATAAAAGTCGACTTCCACTTCCAAATGGATAAGCATTTATTGACTTGCCAAATAATACATGATTAATACTTGTGAAGCCAATAAGATGCGGGCCAATTGGGGCGATTTTCAACATAACTAGTGAGATTTTCTTTTTGCAAAAGCAGAAATATAGGGGGTTAAATGGGGAGGGATGCCGAAAGAGAGGAACACAAGACATAATCTTAGCTTTTGTTAAGTAAGAGGGATTCCTGAAAGCATAGAATGCTTACGCATGCATTATTTAATAGCTACTTTTCATGCTTGCTCCTTTTCTTGGAACAACAGGTGGGTCCCTAAGGATCCAAAAGTTGGCATTACTTAATAAAACTTGTCACAACATAATCCATAGAAGGACATTTAAGAAAAGGAAAATAAATCGGGGGTCTCCCTCATGTACAGGGACCCTCCAGTAACTTTTTACAGACGTGATTGGGTCTTGCACCGTGTCGACCTCACCGGAAGCAACTAAATGTTTACTCCGACGAACTTCTCTTTGCCCTCACACCACGGCAAAATCTCAACACCTTTGCCTAGGGGAACTCCACAATAGTAAGGGGGATGAGGCATTCCTCATCTGGAGGTTAAACAAGGAGGCGAAGGTTATGAACGTCATGCCGCCAAGTGGCCTAGTACGGTTTGCCCATGCATGCCGCACGGCCCGCACCGCGTACCAGAGACATGTGTTCTTTTGATCCACAAACTCTGGTGTCCAGAGTCCACACTATGACCATGATGGACAAAGAACAACACAACAAACTTGGCAGCCCACTGATGAGCCAGATCAAAGAAAATCATAGCTCCTTACATCCCAATTTCCCTATCCACCGAAGGAAGGAAAAGCTTTAGTGTCTAGCAGATCTGACCATCAACCAGGCTTATTGAAGGAGCCTACAATGATTCCTCCTCTAGCTATCTAACCACCATGTAGGCGGCAGAGAGAACAACTACTTCAAGAGAACACCGGCGGTGAACTCCATTGTAGGGGTATAGATGATAGTGTACCAAACACCATAAGGCAACTCATAGATTACAAATATATAAAAGAACCACCCGATCCCCACCCCACTTTGATTGGTACTACCATCGGAGGAGAAAGGGGAAGGATCTAAGAAACCTTTTAGGATTCTCAACAAAAACGAGGAGAGGGAACAAGACCAAACGAGAGCTCATCGTGTGCTTGCTCATATTACTAGAATACAAACACATTATATTTTTACAAGCCCAATACCACCCATCCAAACATGTTTATTTCACATAGACCTAATTTTTTATGAACACTGTAATGAAAATGCCTATTAATGATTGGCCAAGAAACAATTGACATAAGGGTGTGATCTGTCAGTAACTTTTTGCGAGTGGTAACAAAACTACCATTCGAAGGCCCATTAGTGGTGACACAACTATGACTGATAGTCATACTCAAATGGCCCTTCAGTGATGATATATCAAAAAAATAGAAGAAAAAACCCGCCAGCTACAACCACCTCCTCTACCACACCTGGTGACGGTAGCACCACCACTTCTTCTACTTGCACCTACTGCCGGCTAGCACCACCACATCCTCTGGTTGCACCATGGCATCGTCGATGCATCCTGCAATTGACCGAGCAAATGATTGACAATCAGCTAAAGGGGGCAAAAAATGATACAAAACATACATATCATAAAGAAGACCTAGATATAATTATATCATGTTGGCGTACATTACATAAGAGAGATACGGGAGAAGACCTCGACGAGTGGCTCATGTAAAGAGAACAAGCCACTTTGAGATTCCCTGGACGAAAAGAATATATACTCGAGTAACATATTTGGTTCCGTGTAATTACCAGATGACAACCGAAATGTACATATCTCGATAAATAGAACTCCCTCTAATCTTAATTCAAAGTTGCGACACTTATTACGGATCAGAGTTAGTATTATATTTTAAATAATAGTATTACATTCTTTGTGTCATGGCTTGGTCTTTTTTGTATTTTTTTGTCTATTACCCTCATTATTATAACTAATTATTTTTATTACACTATCGATTTACAACCAACTGACAAAATTTCTTGTTCTCTCGTTGAGGACAGCAAAACAAGTGGAGAATAGAGCCGCGCGTAACGACATGCAGAATCTGGACATGAAAAGGTACTACTCTATCGGGTTAAAAATATAAGGTACAATTTAAAAAGAAAACTACTCTTGTTTGATCAAGTTTATAGAGAAAGATATCAATTCAACAATACCAAAATAATATCACTAGATATTTCCTAAAATATATTTTCATACTTTATTTATTTCGTGCCATGGATATATGTGGACATAATCTTCTATAAACATGGTCAAACATAGAACACGTTGAGGTAGTGCTACTTTTCACTAACCGGCTTTGCCGTAAATCCATCTTATCTGAAGTCTAGTATTGGCATGAACTAACTAATGGTGGCCCCTTCCGTAGTGGAATGCACATCACAGAAGCGCTACGCGTTCAACACGTCATGCAGAGACGCCTCGGCAAGCAGCTTAAGGTTCTCTCCCAATTGTTTATTAATGTAATGTACGTAGGCCAACCTAACTGTATGTTGTTCCTGTGCTTCTGTTTACTTCTGGCACAGATGCAGCGAGATCTGCAGCTGAGGATAGAGGCGCAGGGCAAGGTACTGCAGAAGATGATGGAAGATCGTCTGAAGGCGAGCAGGAATGCAACGGAGCCGCAGGAGGTGGACGATGTCTCCCCGGTGACTGGCCATGATGACAACGCGTTCGACAACCTGCACCTCCCGTTCGGCGATAGCAGCAACTCCTCTGACGAAGATGTGTTCACATCGAAATAAGTTATTAGCTATTTTTCTTTTACTCCTTGATCTTCGGATCACCCCATGTTTTGTTACGGTTGAACGTGCATGTACGTATAGGTTAGGGCCATGTATTTTTTTCATGATAATACGTGTCTTATTTATATCATAAAGATTAAAGTACAAATCACGTAAGGACTGACATGACAAAACTGACAAGATAGCAGAATATCTCTGAGCTTGAAACCAACACCCATCACCTGCCTCCGGCACCACAATAGCAGCCACCGAAGAAAAGAATGATGGATCACCTCCTCACCCGAGCTTGACGTGGTTCCGTCACGATATGCAGCTTTGCGGACCTCCAAGGTGGCTCATCAAAAGTGAAGCCCTTACCGTTGAACGAATCAGACTGGGGCAACACCCCGGGCACGCCATCGAACTCCATATCTGACATCCCACCGCGACTAAGACATCGCACAAGGAAACCATATCTGCCATCCACGAACCACGAATCCAGCACATGTTCCGTCTTTCAGATGTCGTCAATGCAGACCATAATCTACGTCCGCTCCTGGACTACCTCCCAAACTCCGCACCGACGCTGGAGCAAACGCCGTCGCAATGGCGGAGCCCGAGGACACAGGTCCACCACGAGGATGCCGCCGCCGCCACGCCATCCTTGCTTGAACAGATTGGTTTCCAAATCCGTCCCTAACCATAGGACCGATGACCTTGTCAAGGAAGGATCCGAAGAATCTTTATTCAGCTCTGTCATCATCGCCTCCGAAACAAAGACGATGAACAACCTAAAAATCTAGACTACGAGAAAGTAAAAACGATCCACACGCGTGGATCCGGCGACCCCCCTCACCACCGACGATCCAGGTCAGCACCGGAGGGGAGCCGCCGGAGGACGGCGCTGGAAAACTGGGCTCTCCTGGCGGCGGCTAGGGTTCCAGCTGCCAGGGACAGGAGGAAAACTAACCTCTCGTGTCATTGTTACTTAGAGTCATGTATTGTCACACCTCCTTTCTCCTACGTACAGTGTATAACTTGAGAGACAAATCGAGGTCGTGCACCCTTTTACCTATATAGGACGTGGATTTTTAGAGCACTTGCACCCCGGCCCTGTTATCTTGACTCTCCAATATCACTTTAAGATCCGTGCCACACAATTAACTTTCTATATGAATTTTTCTCTTTTTTGTTTCTCTCATACAGAACATGTCTTGAAGTTCAAACCTTTGCAGCGTGACAAAGCTTTCTAACTACTCCCTCCATTCCAAACTACTCGTCGTGGTTTTAGTTCAAATTTGAACTAAAACCACGACGAGTAGTTTGGAACGAAGGGAATAGAATTTAGGATAAATCTTTCAGAATTTTTTGTTTGACATAAATACTAAGAATATAATTTTTTTAATGAAACAAAACTTATTTTGTATATTTATTTTTGACAAAATATTCTGAAAGATTTATCCTCGATTCTAGTTAGAAAGCTTTGCCACGCTGCAAAGGTTTGAACTTCAAGACATGTTCTATGTGAGAGAAACAAAAAACAGAAATGTATTTGCATGAATCGCGATGCGGAAAATGAATGGCTAGATAGGGAGGGTATGGGTGCAAGTGCTCTATTATATGTTTTCGTACCTATATAGGTGCACTCTCACGTGATTAAGGGCATGTACAATGGTTGATAAGACAGTCTTATCTTAAGTCTTGCATATAATTTAAAGATAACAACAAAGTATGTCTACAATGGGTTATATCTTAGTCTTATCTTCAATAACTAGTCATTCCTTAAAACATGGTGAGACAAATTGTGCTAAGAGATCATCTCTCTTAAATAAGAGAAGACAATCCCTTTCTTATGAGTTCTCTCTCCTCCATCTCATCATTTATCCTACGTGGCACTCCTAAGATAGCACCATTGTACAATGCCCTAATGAATTGAGAGTTGCATTGTCCAACTGCATGGTATAGTTTCTGTCTCCCGATCCTAACCCTAACCTTCCGCTCCCTGCCGCCGCCGCCGCCGGCCATCCTTGCTGCCGCGCCTTGTAGCCGTCGTCGCAGTCGCCGCAGTTCCTGTCGCCGCTGCATCTTTGTGCAGCCGCCGCAGCCTATCCTCGCGCTCGCTCCCTCCAGATTGAGCTGCGTCCTGCTCGTTCCCTCCCGATCTCCTCACCACCCAGATCCCAACCCTCCTTCTCCCTCCATGCCTCCCAACGATCACTACAACCAGGACCTCCTGATCGCTACTTTTTTTTTCTATTTTTCTCTTCCCTCACAGCTACAGCCGAACCCATCTTGTCGCCGCTGCCTTCCACTCCTACCCACTACGAGTGCCATGTCCTACCTGCAACAACAGCAGCCGCAGCGTGCGGCCCAGCCCATGATCTTGTGGTCGCCCGGGCACAACACTTGGACGAGAGTGCCTTTGCCCTCCTTCGCCGGCACGTAGCTGCAGGCCGCGTCCCCAATCCCGCCCTCTCCGATGCAGCCGTCTGGCTCCCACTACATCCACAACATGGCGCCTCCAATGCATCTAGCGTCGTGGGAACAGGCTCTCCTAGCGGCTCCCTCACCAACAAACTACCTCGGTGGCGGTGATTGGTATAGGGATACGGGTGCCTCCGCTCACAGGGCCAGTCATCCTAGTAACCCTCACACTTTCCACCCAGTCAATACCACCACTTGCATCACCGTTGGTGATGGCTCCTCTCTATCTATTAGGGCATGTACAATGGTTGATAAGATAGTCTTATCTTAACTCTTGCATGTGATTAAGAGATGACAAAAAAAATTGTCTACAATGGGTCATCTCTTAGCCTTATCTTCAATAACTAGCAATTCCTAAAAATGTGGTGAGACATATTGTGCTAAGAGATCACCTCTTGTCTTCTCTTAAATAAGAGAAGACAAGTCTTTTCTTATGAATTCTCTCTCCTCCACCTCATCATCTATCCTACGTGGCACTTCTAAGATAGCACCATCGTACATGCCCTTACACATGTGGGACATGCATTCTTTCCTTCATCATCCATGACATTGTCTATGTCTAACATACTTGTTTCGTCTGAACTCATTAAGAATCTAGTTTCTGTTCGATCTCTTACTCGTGAAAATTCTATTACTGTTAAATTTGACCAGTGCGACTTTTCTGTCAAGGACGCCCGTACCCTGATGGTACTCCACCGATGTTACAGCCCCGATGAGCCCTACCCAGTCCACCCACCCTCCTCTACCGCCACCGCTCCAGTTGCCTTCTCCGCCAGTGTGGATCTTTGGCATGCTCGTCTGGGTCATCCCAACCCCGCTACACTTTGTCATATTTTTCAGAGTTTCTCATTCTCATGTAACAAGATCGACAATCATACTTGTCATGCTTGTCGCGTCGGGAAGCATGTTCGTCTTCCTTTTAGTGCATCCACCACCATCTCTTCTTTTCCGTTTCAATTACTTCATAGTGATATATGGACATGTCCGGTCGCGAGCAATACTGGCTATATTTATTACCTTGTGATCTTAGAAGATTTCTCACATTATGTGTGGACGTTTTCCTTATGTCGCAAGTCTGATGCACCGCGACTCTTACGACTTTGTATGCCTACGTCTCCGCACAAATTGGTCGTCCTATACATGCACTCCAAACCTTGCGTCTGTACTATTCTCTATCATGCTAACATGCCTCCTCGGTTTTGGCCCGACGCGCTCGCCACCGCATCTCTTCTACTTAACATACGTCCATGTCGTGTTCATTGGAACTATGCACCTCTGATTGCTTGTATCTGCGTTGGTATTTTCCCGAAGAGGAGAGGATGATGCAGTACAACAAAGGTAAGTTTTTTCTTAGTTATGAAACCAAGGTTATCAATCCGGTAGGAGAACCAAGCAACACTATGTAAATAGCACCTGCACACAAGCAACAAAAACTTTCAACCCAACGCATAAGCGGGGTTGTCAATCCCTTCTCGGTATTGAGATAGATTAAATTACATAGGTTTTGATAAATAGATCTAGCAAAACACAAAATAAAATAAATAAAGAAAAATCACAGGAAATAGACCCGGGGCCATAGTTTTCACTAGAGGCTTCTCTCAAGAAAAAATCATAGGGTGGGTAAACAAATTACTGTTGGCCAATTGATAGAAAAACGAATAATCATGACGATATCCAAGGCAGTGATCATGTATATAGGCATCACATTAAAGATTAGTAGACGGACTCCTGCCTGCACCTACTACTATTACTCCACACATCGACCGCTATCCAGCATGCATCTAGTGTATTAAGTTCATGGTAAAACGGAGTATGCAATAAGAACGATGTCATGATGTAGACAAGATAAACTCATGTATGAATAAATCCCATCTTGGTACCCTTAATAGCAACGATACATGCGTGTCATGTCTCTTTCTATCACTGAGATGGTGCACCGCAAGATCGAACCCATGACAAAGCATCTATTCCCATGGCAAGAAAAATCAATCTAGTTGGCCAAACCAAACCAAAATTTTGGAGAAGAAATACGAGGCTATAAAAATCATGCATATAAGAGTTCAACAAAGACTCGAATAATATTCATGGATAGAACTGATCATAAACTCACAATTCATCGGTTCCCAGCAAACACACCGCAAAAAAGAGTTACATCAAATAGATCTGCAAGAACATCGAGAAAAACATTGTATTGAGGATCAAAAAGAGAGAAGAAGCCATCTTGCTACTAGCTACGGACCCACAGATTTGTGGTAAACTACTCACGCATCATCTGAGGGGCAACAAGGATGATGAAGAACCCCTCCGTGATGTTTGCCCCTCCGGCAGAGAGCCGGAAAAGGCCTGATTAGATCTCGTGGTTCTCGAACTTGCAACACTGTATATTCTCGACTCCCCTAGGATTTTTGGGATTTTAGAGTATTTATATAGGCAGAAGTAGGTCAAGAAGGTTCCTGTGGGCTCCACTACCCACTAGGCCCCCCTGGCGCGCCCTGGTGCCTAGTGGGCCCCATGAGCCTCCTCTCGTGTGCTCCGTTGTCTTCCAGGGTGTCTTCTGGCCAGAAAAAAATCTCCAAAAAGTTTTGTGGGATTTGGACTTCGTTTGGTATTGATATTCTGCAAAGTAAAAAACAAGCAAAAAATAACAACTGGCACTGGTTTCTATGTCAATAGATTAGTCCTAAAAATGATATAAAGTTGCCAGTAAATGTATATAAACATCCAAGATTGATAATATAACACCATGGAACAATCAAAAATTATAGATACGTTCGAGATGTTTCAACCCTACCAGCTCCTCTTCGGTACTTCATCCTCGTATGATGAGCTTCGTGTCTTTGGGTGTCTTTGTTACCCTAGAATCGCCTCCACCACCCCTCACAAGCTTTCCCCATGCTCCCTCACTTACATATTCATCAGTTACCCTCCCAACACCAAAGGTTACCGGTGCTACGATCTCGGATCCCACTGCGTGTTCACCTCGCAACACGTTTACTCTGACGAGAAAGTCTTTCCCTTTCATCAGGTACCACCGGCCACGTCATCTTCGCCACCCCTCCCGACGCGCTCCAGTCCCGGCGTCCTAGCCGGACACGGGGCACTGCTATGGCCGCGACCACCTCGCCGACCACCTTGCTGGTTGCCTCAGTGGCTTCACCGGCCTCGCAGGCCTCGCCGGCCTCCTCGGGCGTGCCCCCCTCACCGGTTGCCTCGTCGGCCTCGCCGTCCCTCTCGCAGGCCTCCTCAGGCACGACTACCTCGTCGGCCCCCTCGTCGGCCTTGGGTGAGCGAGAAGCAGTGACCACCTCACCGGCTGCCTCGTGTGTGGCTTCCTCGACGCCCGCGGGTTCTGGATCTGCGCCGGGCTCACCACCATCTCTGCTTGTCGCTCCTTTCGTCGTGCCTCACCATATGACAACTCATGCTCGCGCCAGTGTACTTCGTCCCAGCACGCGCTATGCATCTAACAAGTATGCATGCACCACGTCGACCTTGTCACCGTCACCGGTTCCCTCTTTAGCTCGCACTGCTCTTCGTGACCCTCATTGGCTCGCCGTGATGCAAGAGGAGTTTGACGCGTTGCAGCATAACCGCACGAGACTGCTTGTGCTGTAGCCCCCTCACACCAACGTCATCACCGGCAAATGGTTATTCTGTCACAAGACCCGCCCTGATGGTTCTATTGAGCGCTACAAAGCCGATGGGTGGTCCGTAGTTTTTGGCAGCGGGGCGGAGTTGCCTTCACCGACACCTTTGCTCCGGTTGTTAAACCGGGCACGATCCACGTTGTCCTACAGCGCATGGTGTCTCGCACATGGCATGTGCATCAGTTGGACGTCTCCAATGCGTTTCTTCATGGTCACCTTGCCGAACAGGTGTTCTGCCAGCAGCCCACCGGATTCATCGACACAACTCATCCGGATCACGTGTGCCTACTTTCTCGATCCCTCTACAAGCTCAAGAAGGTGATACGTCTCCAACCTATCTATAATTTATGAAGTATTCATGCCATGTTTACAACAATTCTATATTGTTTTGGTATGATTTGAATGGAACTAACCCGGACTGAGTTGTTTTCAGCAGAACTACCGTGGTGGTGTTTTTTATGCAGAAATAAAAGTTTTCCAAATGCAACGTAACTTTTTGATGATTTTTTGGAACAAAACAGGAACAAGAGACTTCGTGGGAGGACTAGAAGGTAAAGGAGGTGGCCACTACCAACCAGGGCACGCCAGGGGCCTTGGTCGTGGGCTGGTGGGTAGTGGGCACCTCGTGGCCCATCTGGACGTGAGACTGACGCCATAAAATGCTATAAATACAGAAAGCCCCAGAAATAACCCTAGATCAGAAGTTCCACCGCCTCAAGCTTCTGTAGCCACAAAAAACCAATCTAGACCCTATTCTGGCACTCTGCTGGAGGGGGAAATCATCACCGGAGGCCATCTTCATCATCCGACGGCCACCATGATGAGGAGGGAGTAGTCCACCCTCGGGGATGAGGGTTTGTACCAGTAGCTATGTGTTTAATCTCTCTCTCGCTCTCTCTCTCTCTCTCTCGTGTTCTTGATTTGGCACAATCTTGATGTATCGCGAGCTTTGTTAATATAGTTGGATCATATGGTGTTTTCCCCTCTCTATCTTGCTGTGATGAATTGTGTTTCCCTTTGAGATTTCATTATTATCGGATTGAATACTTTTATGGACTTGAGAATGAAGGAAATATTCCCTAGAGGCAATAATAAAGTTGTTATTTTATATTTCCTTATTCATGATAAAGGTTTATTATTCATGCCATAATTGTATTGATTGGAAACTTAAATACATGTGTGAATACATAAACAAACACTGTGTCCCTAGTAAGGCACTACTAGACTAGCTCGTTGATCAAAGATAGTTAAGGTTTCCTAACCATGGACATGAGTTGTCATTTGATAACGGGATCACATCATTAGGAGAATGATACGTCTCCAACGTATCTATAATTTTTGATTGTTCCATGCTATTATATTATCATTCTTGGATGTTTTATAATCATTTTATAGTCATTTTATATCATTTTTTGGTACTAACCTATTGACATAGTGCCCAGTGCCACTTGCTATTTTCTGCACGTTTTTTACATCGCAGGAAATCAATACCAAACGGAGTCCAAACACAGCGAAACTTTTTGTGGATTTTTTAGGCGAGAAGACATCCAAGAAGGAAATATGCCCTAGAGGCAATAATAAAGTTGTTGTTTATATTTCCTTATATCATGATAAATGTTTATTATTCATGCTAGAATTGTATTAACCGGAAACTTAGTACATGTGTGAATACATAGACAAACCAGATTGTCTCTAGTATGCCTCTACTTGACTAGCTCGTTATTCAAAGATGGTTATGTTTCCTAACCATAGACATGTGTTTTCATTTGATGAACGGGATCACATCATTAGGAGAACGATGTGATGGACACGACCCATCCGTTAGCTTAGCATTATGATCATGACAGTTTCATTGCTACTGCTTTTTCATGACTTATACAAGTTCCTCGGACTATGAGATTATGTAACTCCCGAATATCGGAGGAACACTTTGTGTGCTACCAAACGTCACAACGTAAACAGGTGATTATAAAGGTGCTCTATAGGTGTCTCCGAAGGTGTTTGTTGGGTTGGCATAGATCGAGATTAGGATTTGTCACTCCGTGTTTCAGAGAGGTATCACTGGGCCCTCTCGGTAATACTCATCACTATAAAGCCTTGCGAGCATTGTGACTAATGAGTTAGTTGCGGGAAGAAGTATTACAGAACGAGTAAAGAGACTTGCCAGTAACGAGATTGAACTAGGTATGATGATATGAATGATCGAATCTCGGGCAAGTAACATACCGATGACAAAGGGAACAACATATGTTGTTATGCGGTTTGGCCGATAAAGATCTTCATAGAATATGTAGGAACCAATATGAGCATCCAGGTTCCGCTATTGGTTATTGACCGGAGACATGTCTCGGTCATGTCTACATAGTTCTCGAACCCGTAGGGTCCGCACACTTAACGTTTGATGACGATTGGTATTATGAGTTTATGTGATTTGATGTACCGAAGGTTGTTCGGAGTCTTGGATGAGATCACAGACATGACGAGGAGTCTTGAAATATTTGAGACATAAAGATTGATATATTGGACGGCTATGTTCGGACACCGGAAGCGTTCTGAAGAAGTTTCGGTAAAACCGGAGTGCCGGAGGGTTATCGGAACCCCTGGGGGAACTAATGGGCCTCGATGGGCCTTAGTGGAGAGAGGGAGAGGGGCGGCCAGGGAAGGCTGCGCGGCCCCTCCCCCTTGAGTCCGAATTGTACTAGGAAGGGGGGCGGCGCCCCCCTTTCCTTCTCCATCTCCCTCTCCTTCCTCCCCCCTCTCTCCCTTTTGGTGGAAACCTACTAGGACTTGGAGTCCTAGTGGGATTCCCCTCTTGGGGGTGCTCCAAGGAGGGCCAGCCGGCCTCCCCTCTCCTCCTTTATATACGGGGGAGGGGGCACCGCGTAGACACACAAGTTGATCTTTTAGCCCTGTGCGGTGCCCCCTCCATAGTTATACACCTCGGTCATATCGTCGTAGTGCTTAGGCGAAGCCCTGCGCCGGTAACTTCATCATCACCGTCACCACACCGTCGTGCTGACGGAACTCTCCCTCGGACTCAACTGGATCTAGAGTTCGAGGGACGTCACTGAGCTGAACGTGTGCAGATCGCGGAGGTGCCGTGCCTTCGGTACTTGATCGGTAGGATTGCGAAGACGTTCAATTACATCAACCACGTTACTTAACGCTTCCGCTTTCGGTCTATGAGGGTACGTGGACACACTCTCTCCCTCGTTGCTATGCATTGATATCTATTACACAACCTTCTTCTTGTTGACGTTGTTGGGCATCCAAGTGTAGAGGTTTGTAGGACAGTAGCAAATTTCCCTCAAGTGGATGACCTAAGGTTTATCAATCCGTGGGAGGCGTAGGATGAAGATGGTCTCTCTCAAACAACCTTGCAACCAAATAACAAAGAGTCTCTTGTGTCCCCAACACACCCAATACAATGGTAAATTGTATAGGTGCACTAGTTCAGCGAAGAGATGGTGATACAAGTGCAATATGGATGGTAGATATAGGTTTTTGTAATCTGAAATTATAAAAACAACAAAGTAACTAATGATAAAAGTGAGCACAAACGGTATTGCAATGCTTTGAAACAAGGCCTAGGGTTCATACTTTCACTAGTGCAAGTTCTCTCAACAATAATAACATAATTGGATCATATAACTATCCCTCAACATGCAACAAAGAGTCACTTCAAAGTCACTAATAGTGGAGAAGAAACGAAGAGATTGTTGTAGGGTACGAAGCCACCTCAAAGTTATTCTTTCCGATCAATCCATTGGGCTATTCCTATAAGTGTCACAAACAGCCCTAGAGTTCATAGTAAATGTAACATACTAAATTTCCAATTTGGAATGTTTTACAATTATTAGCTAAGCATCTATGCATATTGTTTGAAAATTGAGTGGCATTTGAGATTTCAGAGGCATTTCAGTTTTTTCTTGAATTTGAACTTGATTGGCAATTGAAATTTATTTCCAAAAATACCTGACAAATACTTGAGAAAAAGTATGAGAGGAGTAAACATGACACTCCAAAAAAATTTCAGAAGAAAATATTGCCAAAAAGTTTGAATTCAAATTTGAATTTTATTTGGGATTTTTCAGAAAATGTTTTTTAGTTTCTGTTTTGCCTCTGGAAAAATGTCCACATTATAGGATTAATTCCCCTGAGTTTATTTTTATATATATGTCCTATATAAAAAATATTTTTTCTTATTTAGTTTTTCCCCTCTGTAGTATTTCAAGAAAAAAAGAACCACCCACCCGAGTTGACCAGGCCAACCAACCCAGCCAACTGGGCCGCAGCCCACCAGCGCGCCCAAGCCGGCCAGCACGCAGCGCCGCACCTGAAAACCCATCGCATCAGTCGCCTGACCACTTCCCTCTCTCTCTCCCTCACTGACCCGCCGGCCCCACCCTTCTCTTTCCCGTCGCGCACGACACACCGCGCCGGAGCACGCCCGACACCGCGATCTTCTCGGGATCGCGATCCCGCGTCGCCCCCTCGCCCACGTCCGTGTCCTACATATACCCAAGTCCCTCCTCTCTCGACCCCCCTAAAACCCTAGCCTAAACCCCACCACCGGCCACGCTCTCAAAAAACCGATCTCGCCGCCGCCGCTTCTGTTCGCCGCCACTTTCGATGCCGGTGAGCACCCTGCCCTCCCAAGCACTTTCACACAAACGCCCCCGATCCCCGGCACCTCTTTGACATACTCACCTCGCCTAGGGACCGCCGGAGCCGCCGCCCTGATCATCACCGCCCGTCGTCGGAGTTGGAGCTCACCAGGAGCTCTGCCGAGCTCGCCCCGATCGCCCCGAGCTCCACCGACTCCACCTCCGACCTCCCCTCGAGCCGCCGCCGCTGCCTAGGACTACCAGAGCCGTCGCGCCACCGATGTCCGAGCCGCCGTCGTGCATCGCCGTCGCCGCCGCCTGCTGTAAGTCACCAGAGTTGCTCCCCGCCGTCTGATCTCGTATGAATGTCTAGGATTAGAGCCTGCGAAGAGTTAGGTTTTTTTTGTTTAGATCTGTTTACTAAGCCGGTTTTAGTTTGGTTTTTATTCGGTAGTTGTTCCTGGTTCAGTCAAACCGGACATTTCGATTTTTCTGTTTAGCCGCGAGCGAGTTTTAAGTAGTTTGCGCCTGAGCGTTAGATAGGACCAGTCGCGCCTGTTTTCTTTTTTGTTTCATTTTCAGTTTCTATTTTTATCAGAAATAGTTCTATTTTTGTAAAAGTTGTATCTTTTAGGATATTTATCATTTTTAGTTGTTTCTTTTTTTTAGTTTGCAAATTTCCTGTAGTTTCTATAGAAAATAGGTTAGGCCATGTTTAAGTTTATAAAAATAGTTTTAGTCAGATTAGTTTTTCTGCCATAAATTGAGCTAGGATTATTTTATTTTAGGGATTCTTTTTGATACTGCTTAGTTTTGATCTTGCCTAGCAGTAGGAACTTGTTGGGGTATTTTTAGGTAGTATTAAAATAGTTTTAGTCGAAATCAAGCTTTTCTAGTTTTATTTAGCTTGCTACTGTTTCCTGATGTTCTAATTATTATAGAATTTTATTTTTCCTATGTTATAATTTATTTTAGATTAGTTTATGTAGTTACAGAGGGTGAACTTTTATTTACAGTAAAATAAAAAGTTTTATTTTATATTATTGCTAGTATTGTTTTAGGCATAATAGGAGTTCTATAATAGCTTTTGATGTGATTCTTCTTGCACCTAGTTTGTATGATGTTTTCCTTTCTGTTAGTTAGCAAAGCCCTTGTTTAGGTTCTGTTAAGAATAGTTTTAGTAGGATAAAACTATTTCTTAGTTATTGCTTAAAGTGATGAAAACCTTGATTTGTTTTTCTCTGAGTTTTCTTTGGTTTTGGTTTGACTGCTTGGGTGATTTACTTTAACTTGTTGTTATGTTATTTAGTGGAATACTTATTTTTTCTATTGTTTGACTCGATAGAATTCCCGGAGTGCGAGGCCTGCTATCACGAGTCGCTAGCTTTGGAAGACCGTCAACCAGGCAAGTCATTTGATCATGTTTTACAATACCTATGATTTTTTGCATTAGAATTATTCCTCCCCACCATGCATGCAGTAGGAGAATTTTAAGTTATGTTCTTGAGTAGTATCATGAGGTAGGATGAACCCATTCCCCTTTATTACAAATGCTCGGGACGATGTAGTTGATGGCTATGCTTTCGTAGACGGGGTTGGTTGAGTGAATCATAAGGGAGATGTGAGAGTCAAGATGATGACAACCCCATGACTTCAAGCACAAGATGGACTTCAAAATTCACTCCTGGGTGGAGGACGGTTGACAGGCACCCTGGAGAAACCAGCGGATGGCCGGGATGCATGGAGAAGCGGCATGACATCTTGCGGAAAGCTTCACCCAGCCATAAAGAGACGGATGGATACCCCATTGACCGGAAGCTTACCTGTGCAGCCGCAAGCCATTATGGGCTCTGGCTGGGTCGACCCTAGGCGTGACTCTGGTCGGACGGTGCTACGAGATGTAGAAGAACGGTAGGATTGGATGGGCACCGGCAGCGGCCTAGAGCAACTCTTTGTAAGACCCTGTTTTGTTCGCCCCGTCTTCAAACACCAGGCAATGCGAAGACTTAAAAGGAGGGAACGATTCTTGCGGGTAAAGTGCACAAGACTTTGCAGAGTGAAGACCTAATCGATTAGCCATGTCCCCGGTTATGGACAATTTGAGCCTCTGGAACTTGGAGTATTTCGGAAATCTCAATACCGAACTTAATAAATTAATTGAGGGGTTATTTAATAATTGGGAATGAGACATTGGTTGGCAGAACCATCTCAATTACAACCAACATTTTATAGTAATTTGCAAACAAGTCCTTTATTGTAGGGAAAAATTGGCTTTTCGCGAAAACATAGAACTTAAAGCCCCATAGCCAAATTGCATATAGTATTAGTAATATTATTGTTATTCTCTCTTCATGACTTGCCGACATATTCAAAAATGCTGACCTACATGGATGCAACATCTTATGTTGCAGAGGATTTTTTCGACCAGGAGTGAGGCTACGATCCACGCTTGGCAATTGCCCTATGGAGTCAGATGGACTCGCTATTCGTCTACGCTTCTGCAGCTTTATTTTAGTTTATTTCTCATGAGTTGGCATTCGGCCGAATTTATTATGATGTAATAAAGACTCGATATGAGAATCATGTAATAAATTCAGGTGTGGTTAAACTTTGAATCTTTTCATCAATGTACTGTGTGTGGGATGGTACAGCTACACAGAGACTTGACCGATTTCGGGTCGGGTCACTACAGAGATGGTATTCAGAGCACACGCTGACCGTAGGACGTAACCCCTAGGATCGGAAAGACATAGGAAGATACTATTTAACTTATGTATTTATTATTCCGTAATTCTCCCCTGTTCATTTCTGACTTCTCTCTGATTTCAACATTCTAGATGGCCGTCAAGTTCATCCCTTTTCTGCTCCTGGAGTTTTGCCCGCTAGATGAAACGATGCTTTTCGGTAGGAGGCTGGTCCAGATTGCTAAGGAATTGAAGATTGCTCTGCTTTCAATCACCACGACCCCTATGATGTCTACTACACAACCTTCTTCTTGTAGACGTTGTTGGGCCTCCAAGTGAAGAGGTTTGTAGGACATTAGCAAATTTCTCTCAAGTGGATAACCTAAGGTTTATCAATCCGTGGGAGGCGTAGGATGAAGATGGTCTCTCTCAAACAACCCTGCAACCAAATAACAAAGAGTCTCTTGTGTCCCCAACACACCCAATACAATGGTAAATTGTATAGGTGCACTAGTTCGGCGAAGAGATGGTGATACAAGTGCAATATGGATGGTAGATATAGGTTTTTGTAATCTGAAAATATAAAAACAGCAAGGTAACTAATGATAAAAGTGAGCGTAAACGGTATTGCAATGCTAGGAAACAAGGCCTAAGGTTCATACTTTCACTAGTGCAAGTTCTCTCAACAATAATAACATAATTGGATCATATAACTATCCCTCAACATGCAATAAAGAGTCACTCCAAAGCCACTAATAGCGGAGAACAAACGAAGAGATTATGGTAGGGTACGAAACCACCTCCAAGTTATTCTTTCGGATCAATCTATTTAAGAGTTCGTACTAAAATAACACCTTAAGACACAAATCAACCAAAACCCAAATGTCACCTAGATACTCCATTGTCACCTCAAGTATCTGTGGGCATGATTATACGATATGCATCACACAATCTAAGATTCATCTATTCAACCAACACAAAGTACTTCAAAGAGTGCCCCAAAGTTTCTACCGGAGAGTCAAGACGAAAACATGTGCCAACCCCTATGCGTAGGTTCATGGGCGGAACCCGCAAGTTGATCACCAAAACATACATCAAGTGGATCACGTGATATCCCATTGTCACCACAAATAAGTACGGCAAGACATACATCAAGTATTTTCAAATCCTTAAAGACTCAATCCGACAAGACAACTTCAAAGGGAAAACTCAATTCATCACAAGAGAGTAGAGGGGACAAACATCATAAGATCCAACTATAATAGCAAAGCTCGCGATACATCAAGATCGTGCCATAGAGAGAACATGAGAGAGAGAGAGAGAGATCAAACACATAGCTACTGGTACATACCCTCAGCCACGAGGGTGAACTAGTTCCTCCTCGTCATGGAGAATGCCGGGATGATGAAGATGGCCACCGGTGAGGGATTCCCCCTCCAGCAGGGTGCCGAAACGGGCTCTCGAGAGGTTTTTGGTGGCTACAGAGGCTTGCAGCGGCGGAACTCCAGATCTATCTTGTTCTTCGATGTTTTTAGGGTATATGGGAATATAAAGGCGAAAGAAGTCGGTCGGGGAAGCCTCGAGGGGCCCACGAGACAGGGGGCGCACCTAGGGCGGGTGGGCGCGCCCCCCACCCTCGTGGCCACCTCGAAGCTTCCTTTACTTCAACTCCAAGTCTCCTGGATCATGTTTGTTCCAAAATCACGCTCCCAAAGGTTTCATTCCATTTGGACTCCGTTTGATATTCCTTTTCTTCGAAATACTGAAATAGGCAATAAAACAACAATATGGGCTGGGCCTCCGGTTAATAGGTTAGTCCCAAAAATAATATAAAAGTGTATAATAAAGCCCATAAACATTCAAAACAGATAATAAAATAGCATGAATGCTTCATAAATTATAGATACGTTGGAGACGTATCAGCATCCCCAAGCTTAATTCCTGCTCGTCCTCGAGTAGGTAAATGATAAAAGAAAGAATTTATGAAGTGTGAATGCTAGAAGGTGCACAAGTTTGATCAATGATAATTTCAATCAGCTTTTCTAGCATGATTATATGTCATAACAATAGTTCATCTCATAAAACTTCTCACGAACAAGTACAAGCAATTCACATGTTAAAGCATAGACCATAAACTTTCTTGAAAACTAGCAAACTTCATTCTTAGTCATCAAACAATTGCAATTCATCTTATTTTCAGGAAGGGTCTATGTCAGAGCTTTGATTTAGCAAACTCCACATACTCAACTATCATATAGTCTTCTACAATTGCTAACACGCACGCAATACTTATGGTTATGGAGTTTTAATCGAACACTCAGAAAGATAGGGGCTTATAGTTTCGCCTCCCAACGTATTTACCTTAGGGTGATGTCAACAATAATAGTTCATGCTAACTTACATCCAATTGGATATATATATCAGAATCTTTCCAACACGAGGTGCTTGCCAAAGGATAAAATGAAAAAGGGAAAGGTGAAGATCACCTTGACTCTTGCATAAAGTAAAAGACATAAAGTAAAAGATAGGCCCTTCGCAGAGGGAAGCAGAGGTTGTCATGCGCTTTTATGGTTGGATGCACAAAATCTTAATGCAAAAAAACGTCACTTTATATTGCCACTTTTATATGGACCTTTATTATGCAGTCCGTCGCTTTTATTGCTTCCATAACAAGATCGTATAAAGCTTATTTTCTTCACACTAATAGATCATACATATTTAGAGAGCAATTTTTATTGCTTGCACCGATGACAACTTACTTGAAGGATCTTACTCAATCCATAGGTAGGTATGGTGGACTCTCATGGCAAAACTGGGTTTAAGGATATTTGTAAGCAAAAGTAGTATCTCTACTTGGTGCAAGGAATTTGGCTATAATGAGGGGGAAAGGCAAGCTCAACATGTTTGAATGATCCATGACAATATACTTTAACTGAGATGTGAGAAAACATAACCCATTACGTTGTCTTCCTTGTCCAACATCAACTCTTTAGCATGTCATACTTAATGAGTGCTCACAATTATAAAAGATGTCTAGGATAGTATATTTATATGTGAAATCTCTCTTCCTTCAATATTCTTTCCTGAATTGTTCAAATGACCAATACAATGCTTGCTAACCTTCAATAAATTGACAACCTCTAATTTTTAGATGTGAAGTCATTACTCCCCATGGGATAAGCAAATGAGACATATATAATTTCAGATTTATGACAATCAACTCATTCAACAATTTACTCATAGGATATAAGTGAAGCACACGAGTAAATGAAAAGCTACTCCAAAAATATATAAGTGAAGATCAATGAGTAGCTAAATAATTACGTAACTATGTGAAGACTCTCTCTCATTTAAGAATTTAAGATCTTGGTATTGTATTCAAACAGCAAGCAAAACAAAATAAAATGGCATTGCAAGGATAGCACAACTAATGTGAAGAAGCAAAAACTTAGGCTCAGCCGATACTAACCGATAGTTGTTGAAGAAGAAAGGTGGGATGCCTACCGGGGCATCCCCAAGCTTAGATGCTTGAGACTTCTTGAAATATTATCTTGGGGTGCCTTGGGCATCCCCAAGCTTGAACTTTTGTGTCTCCTTAATTCCTCTCATATCATGGTTTCTTTTTTTATCAAAAGCTTCATCAACACCAAACTCAACAAGAACTCGTGAGATAGGTTAGTATAAACAATTGCAAAACCTTATCATTTTCTACTGTAAAAAATCACTAAAATTATTATTCAACATTGCATACTAAATGTCTCTACATATTTAATACTCCTATCCTCAAATAGAATCATTAAACAAGCAAACATATGCAAACAATGCAAACATAACAGCAATCTGCCAAAACAGCACAGTCTGTAAAGAATGCAAGATTCATCATACTTCCCTAACTCCAAAAATTATGAGAAAACTACCTCACTGTAGAATATTTATCAGATCTCAACATGTAAAAAGTTTCAACATTATACCATTCTCTGACTTTTCTAGGGAATTTTTGCAACAGCGGTAAACTTTCTGTTTTCAAACAGCAACATGTATACTAGCAAAATAAGCATGGTAAAGGCCATCCTTGACATTTTTATGGGAAATAAAGATGCAAAACATTAATATACATAACAGCAAGAAAATACTAACAAGAGAAAATGACACTCCAAGCAAAACACATATCATGTGATGAATAAACATATAGCTCCAAGTAAAGTTACTGATGGACGAAGACGAAAGAGCGGATGCCATCTAGTGCATCCCCAAGCTTAGGCTCTTGGTTGTCCTTGAATATTACCTTGGGGTGCCTTGGGCATACCCAAGCTTAGGCTCTTGCCACTCCTTATTTCATAGTCCATCGAATCTTTACCCAAAACTTGAAAACTTCACAACACAAAACTCAACAGAAAACTCGTAACTCCGTTAGTATAAGAAAATAAAACCACCACTTAGGTACTGTAATGAACTCATTCTAAATTCATATTGGTGTAATATCTGCTGTATTATAACTTATCTATGGTTCATACCCTCCGATACTACTCATAGATTCATCAAAATAAGCAAACAACAAATAGAAAACAGAATCTGTTAAAAACAGAACAGTCTGTAGTAATCTGTATCAAACGTATACTTATGGAACTCTAAAAATCCTACCAAATTAGGAAGTCCTAAGAAATGTGTGTACCAATCCAGAGCAAAAAGAATCAGATCAAAATCACGTTTCTGTGAATTAACAAAACTAATTTACTGGGTGCAAAAGTTTCTGATTCTCAGCAGAATCAACACAACTATCACCGTAAGCTATCCTAAAGGTCTTACTTGGCACTTTATTGAAACAGAAGCTATAAAACATTATTTCTACAGTGTCATAATCATGTGAACACACAAAAACAGTAAGGATAAATATTGGGCTATCTCCCAACAAGCGCTTTTCTTTAATGCCTTTCTAGCTAGGCATGATGGTGACAATGATGCTCACAAAAGAGATAAGAATTGAAACATAACGGGAGCATCATGAAGCATATGACTGGCACATTTAAGTCTAACCCTCTTCCTATGCATAGGGATTTTGTGAGCAAAAAACTTATGGGAACAATAATCAACAAGCATAGGAAGGTAAAACAAGCATAGCCTCAAGATTTTCAACACATAGAGAGGAAACTTGACATTATTGCAACTCCTACAAGCATATGTTCCTCCCTAATAATAAATTTCAGTAGCATCATGAATTAATTCAACAATATAAACAACACCTAAAGCATTTTTTCATGATCTACTTGCATAGAAAATTTTCTACTCTCCACATAAGCAAAATCCTTCTCAGTCGGAATAGTGGGAGTATCATAAGAGACTTGAATACTATAAATTGTTTCCACATTAAAAGAGTAATGTTTAGAAAAAGGGTAATCATAATCATGACAACTTTTATAAATATAATTGTCACTACTTTTTATAGCATAAGTTTCATCACAATAATCATCATAAGTAGCAACTTCGTTCTCATCATAATTGATTGAAACCTCTTCCAAGATAGTGGAATCATCACTAAATAAAATTGACACTCTTCCAAATCCACTTTCACATTCATCATAATAAGCTTCAACATCCTCCAAAATAGTGGGACCACTACTTCCTAAAGTTGACACTCTTCCAAACCCACTTTCATCAATATAATCATAAGTAAGAGGCATGCTATCATCATAACAACTTTGCATATCAAAACTTGGGAGGCTAAAAATATCATCTTCATTAAACATAGCATCCCCAAGCTTGGGACAATCATTAATTTCAGCAAATATATTCTCAACTATGTCATCCTCAAACATAGCTTCCCCAAGCTTGGGCCCTTTCATATTATAAGCATAATCACTCTCATCATTAATAGTATGGATAGCACCAATAGTATAGCAATTATCATCATCACAATGAGTAGTAGGAGCAACATCATTTGGGAGGGATACCTTTTTACCTTTGTTGCTCCTTCTTTTCTTTTTCTTTTTCACATTATGTGTGGGTTCAACCTTCTTCTTTGAGCTCCTTATTAATGAGATTGGTTCAATAGAAAGCTCCTCCTCGTTACCTGATTCATCATAAGAAATAATAGGAGGAGATTGGGAAGTCTCTTCCCTTTCATTAGTATTCTCATCATCTTCTATTTGCTTTCTTTTCTTTATGTAATTGGGAATATAAGGATTTTCAGTGCAATTCACCGCACAATACATATACATTTCCTATAGATCAAAATCAAGAAGGTTATAACGGGCAAATTCTGGAAGAAATTTAGTTAAAATTTTCATTTCTTCGTAACCCATAAGCAAACTAAGTTCATTATAATGTGCAAGGGAGATAAAATCATCACAATTTTTGGACACGTTTCGATCATGAAACAATTTGCATCAGAGATGTAAATGACCACTTTCATTGCAAACTTCACAAGTACGGCGAAGGAAAAATAATTCTTCAGCACTCACCCATAGCCTTTCTTGTAACAATTTAGTTTCTACATGCTTATGCCTCTTGCAAACCCAATGCTCTCCACAAAAATCGACATGCTTATAGGAGACATTTTCAACATAACTAGTGCAATCATCATTAGTACTATGGATATTCAAAGAGTTCATACTAACAACATTGCAATCATGCTCATTATTCAAAGATTTAGTATCAAGCATTTTATAGACTTCTTCTTCTAGCACTTGAGCACAGTTTTCCTTTTCATCATACTCACGAAAGATATTAAAAAGATGAAGCGTATGAGACAAACTCAAATCCATTTTTTTAGTTTTTCTTTTATAAACTAAACTAGTGATAAAACAAGAAACAAGAAGATTCGATTGCAATATCTAAAGATATACCTTCAAGCACTCACCTCCCCGACAACGGTGCTGGAAAAGAGCTTGATGTCTACTACACAACCTTCTTCTTGTAGACGTTGTTGGGCCTCCAAGTGTAGAGGTTTGTAGGACAGTAGCAAATTTCCCTCAAGTGGATGACCTAAGGTTTATCAATCCGTGGGAGGCGTAGGATGAAGATGGTCTCTCTCAAGCAACCATGCAACCAAATAACAAAGAGCCTCTTGTGTCCCCAACACACCCAATACAATGGTAAATTGTATAGGTGCACTAGTTCGGCAAAGAGATGGTGATACAAGTGCAATATGGATGGTAGATATAGGTTTTTGTAATCTGAAAATATATAAACAGCAAGGTAACTAATGATAAAAGTGAGCGTAAATGGTATTGCAATGCTAGGAAACAAGGCCTAATGTTCATACTTTCACTAGTGCAAGTTCTCTCAACAATAATAACATAATTGGATCATATAACTATCCCTCAACATGCAATAAAGAGTCACTCCAAAGCCACTAATAGCGGAGAACAAACGAAGAGATTATGGTAGGGTACGAAACAACCTCAAAGTTATACTTTCGGATTGATCTATTCAAGAGTTCGTACTAAAATAACACCTTAAGACACAAATCAACCAAAACCCTAATGTCACCTAGATACTCCATTGTCACCTCAAGTATCCGTGGGCATGATTATACGATATGCATCACACAATCTAAGATTCATCTATTCAACCAACACAAAGTACTTCAAAGAGTGCCCCAAAGTTTCTACCGGAGAGTCAAGACGAAAACATGTGCCAACCCCTATGCATAGGTTCATGGGCGGAACCCGCAAGTTGATCACCAAAACATACATCAAGTGGATCACGTGATATCCCATTGTCACCACAGATAAGCACGACAAGACATACATCAAGTGTTCTCAAATCCTTAAAGACTCAATCCGACAAGACAACTTCAAAGGGAAAACTCAATTCATCACAAGAGAGTAGAGGGGGAGAAACATCATAAGATCCAACTATAATAGCAAAGCTAGCGATACATCAAGATCGTGCCATAGAGAGAACACGAGAGAGAGAGAGAGAGATCAAACACATAGCTACTGGTACATACCCTCAGCCACGAGGGTGAACTACTCCCTCCTCGTCATGGAGAGCGCCGGGATGATGAAGATGGCCACCGTTGAGGGATTCCCCCTCCGGCAGGGTGCCGTAACGGGCTCCCGAGAGGTTTTTGGTGGCTACAGAGGCTTGCGACGGCGGAACTCCAGATCTATCTTGTTCTTCGATGTTTTTAGGGTATATGGGAATATATAGGCGAAAGAAGTCGATCGGGGGAGCCTCAAGGGGCTCACAAGACAGGGGGCGTGCCTAGGGGGGTGGGCACGCCCCCCACCCTAGTGGCCACCTCGAAGCTTCCTTTACTTCAACTCCAAGTCTCCTGGATCACGTTCGTTCCAAAAATCACGCTCCCGACGGTTTCATTCCGTTTGGACTCCGTTTGATATTCCTTTTCTTCGAAATACTGAAATAGGCAATAAAACAATAATATGGGCTGGGCCTCTGGTTAATAGGTTAGTCCCAAAAATAATATAAAAGTGTATAATAAAGCCCATAAACCTTCAAAACAGATAATAAAATAGCATGAATGCTTCATAAATTATAGATATGTTGGAGACGTATCACCCTACCATGGAATTTCCGGAAGACCGTCGCTATAGGATTAAGGTGCACATACTAGGGAGGACGTTCGGAAACCTCTCGGTGCCCATTGACTTCACGTTCACTGCTCCCAATTGGATCCTCGAGAGAGACATAGCAGTTCATAGTGCACTTGGACGCATACAGGAGGTATACAGGGCCGAGCTTGTTGGATCAGACCACACCATGATTTCTCGCAGGACTGCAGATGGAGAGATCATCCGCACCAGAGATGACGAGTCTGTTCACTCGTTTGTCCAAGACTTGGAGGCTCACATCAGGGCTCTAGAGATTCATATCCGTAGTAGCTTGAAGACGATCCAAAAGTTGCACCATCGTGAACTTGATCTGGAGGCTGCAGCACGTAATACCACTATGAGCATGAGGATGAAGTCAAGGATTTCATGGAGAGAGTCAACAAGCTGAAGATGGATGTGGCCGCATTGGAGGAGAAGCTGGATCTAGGAGAGGACCTTTTTCCGAGTAGAGATGATGGACCTCTCGTGAGCAATGACCAGGATTATGAAGAGAGCTCCATCGAAGGAAGCCGCAAGAGGAGGCGCCGCAGCAGAGGACGCCGCACCGGAGGACGCTGCACCGGAGGACGCAAGGATGATTGATGAAGACATTTAGTCGACTACCATGTTTATTTTTAGTTTCCGTCGATCAGTTAGGCCATTATTTTTTTATTAGTAATCCGAGATTGAACCATGTTTGAGATGATTGAATAAATGATTGGTGTGATTATGATTGTGCATTCATATGGGTAGTGCTATTTTCTCATTAGACCCTTGTTCTATTCTAATTTTCTCATCCGCTCCAAAACACCAGATGCCTCCGAGACGTGACCCCGGTTTCAACTTTCCGCCGGAGCTCACCCAGCTGATCCAACAGCAGAATGCCCTCATGCAGATGCTCATCCAGAACCAGAACAACAACAACAACCCACCACCACCACCCCCTGTTGACAACTTGACCCGCTTCCTAAGGTTGAATCCGCTAGTGTTCTCTAGCAGCACTGAGCCGATTGTGGCCGATGATTGGCTCCGCAATGTTGGAAGGGAGTTAGCCAGTGCTAGATGCACAGATGCAAAGAAGGTGCGCTTTGCCGCACATCAGCTTGATGGACCTGTAGCTTCTTGGAGGGAGAACTGCACCGCCACTTATCCGGCTGCCACCATGACATGGGATCAGTTCCAGCAGACCTTCCGCACCGCTCATGTCTCAGCTAGATCCATGAGTCTGAAGAAGCGTGAGTTTCGCAACTTACGCTAGGGGAACCGTACTATGGGGCAGTACATGGATGAGTTCAGCAAATTATCTCGCTATGCCCTGGATGATGTGGCCACAGATGCCGCAAAACAGGAGAAGTTTCTCGAGGGACTCAATGATGAGCTGGGAATGCAGCTAATGGTGGCTACCTTCAACAACTACCAGGAGCTGGTAGACAAGGCCACCATACTTGAAGGCAAGCAGCAGCAGATTGATAGCCGCAAGTGGAAGTATGGCCAGGGGAAGTACAACTCCGGAGCTCAGCATAAGCCCCGTTATGCCCCATACTCGAGAGGACATACCAATCACCCCATGGAGGACATAATCATGGAGGACGTGACCATGGAGGGAATGGGAATAATCGCAACCACGACAACAACTCCAAGTCAGGCAATGGAGGCAATGTCAACTAGCATCGTCCTGCCCCGGCTCAGAAGGATCTGAGTCACATCACCTGTTTCAAGTGCCAGAAGATAGGGCACTATGCCACCGACTGCCCGGAGGCCAAGCAGAGGAATGGAAATGGCAACGGCAATGGAAGCTCAGCAAAGAAGCCCAACTCTTTTCCTCGTGCTCAGGTGATTCACATTGACATGGAGGATGTCTATGATCAGCCAGAAACTATGGTTGGTAAGTTTTTATTAAATTCACATCTAGTAATGGTACTCTTTGATTCTAGTGCAACGTATTCATTATATCAAGGGTACGGGTTGCCCACTAGAACCCTTAGAAGCCCTCTTCAAGTCAGTTCCCCAGGAGGAGAGATGATGACAGGCTTAGTCTGTCGTTCAACCCTCAGCATCGGAAACCATAATTTTCCCGCAGACCTCATGGTATTGGAATCCCAGAGTTTGGATGCAATTCTAGGCATGGATTGGTTGACGAAGTTTGAAGGAAACATCGACTGTGCCCGCAAGACGATTCTGCTCACCACCCTGGAGCAAAAGAGGATCAAGTATGTATCTAGACGCACCCCGACGAATCATCAGGTAAATTCCCTCACGAGAGTTGTTCAGGAGGAAGTGTCGGTAGTGCAGGATTTCCTCGATGTGTTTCCGGAGGAATTACGAGGAATGCCACCGGACAGAGACATTGAATTTCTGATTGAGTTATTGCCCGGCACAGCCCCAATATCCAAGAGACCTTATCGGATGCCCCCGAACAATTTGGAAGAGATTAAGAAACAAATTAATGAGCTATTGGAGAAGGGATACATTCGTCCAAGCTCGTCACCTTGGGGGGCCCCAGTTCTTTTGGTAGAGAAGAAGGATGGAACCCCGAGAATGGTTGTGGATTACCGCTCATTAAATGATGTGACCATCAAGAACAAGTACCCTCTACCGATGATTAACGACTTATTTGATCAGCTAGTTGGAGCCAAAGTATTCTCCAAAATCGATCTTCGATCGGGGTATCATCAGTTGAAGATCCGGGAAAAGGATATACCCAAAACAGCTTTCACCACCAGGTATGGTTTATATGAGTATACTGTCATGTCATTCAGATTGACTAATGCCCCTGCATATTTTATGAGTATGATGAACAAGGTATTTATGGAATACCTGGACAAGTTTGTCGTAGTGTTCATTGATGACATATTAATTTTCTCCAAGAGCGAGGAAGAGCATAAGGAACATTTGCATCTAGTTCTGGAGAAAGTCACAGAACATCAGTTATATGCCAAGTTCAGCAAATGTGAATTTTGGCTGAAGGAAGTTGGATTCCTCAAACATGTTATTTCAGGAGAAGGAATAGCAATCGACCCCACCAAGGTTGAATCAGTCACCAATTGGCAGTCACCTACCTCGGTCAAGGAGATCCGCGGTTTTCTCGGACTCACAGGATATTATCGGAGGTTTATTGAGAATTTCTCCAAGATTGCCAAGCCCATGACTGAGTTGTTGAAGAAGGACACCAAGTACATTTGGACCGAGGATTATGAAGCCAGTTTCCAGGAATTGAAGAAACATTTGGTTACAGCTCCAGTGCTAATTTTGCCGGATATACACAAGGATTACCAGGTATATTGTGACGCTTCTCGTCAGGGACCCGGAGGAGAACTCATGCACGAAGGAAAGGTTGTAGCTTATACCTCCAGACAACTACGACCTCACGAGATGAATTACGCCACACATGATTGATACGTTTCCAACGTATCTATAATTTTTTATTGTTCCATGCTATTATATTACCCCTTTTGGATGTTTATGGGCTTTATTTTACACATTTATATCATTTTTGGGACTAACCTACTAACCGGAGGCCCAGCCCGTATTGCTGTTTTTTTTGCCTATTTCAGTGTTTCGAAGAAAAGGAATATCAAACGGAGTCCAAACGGAATGAAACCTTTGGGAGCGTGATTTTTGGAACAAACGTGATTCAAAGGACTTGGAGCGCAAGTCAAGAAGCAGTCGAGGCCTCCACGAGATAGGAGGGCGCCCCCCCTATAGGGCACGCCCCCTGTCTCGTGGGCCCCTCGGGCGGCCACCAACGCACTTCTTCCTCCTATATAAGCCTACGTACCGCGAAAACATCGAGGGAGCCAATGAAACACAATTTCCACCGCCGTAACCTTCTGTATCCGCGAGATCCCATCTTGGAGCCTTCGCCGGCGCTCCGCCGGAGGGGGAATCAAGCACGGAGGGCTTCTACATCAACATCCTTGCCCCTCCGATGAGTTGTGAGTAGTTTACCACAGACCTACGGGTCCATAGTTATTAGCTAGATGGCTTCTTCTCTCTTTTTGGATCTCAATACAATGTTCTCCCCCTCTCTTGTGGAGATCTATTCGATGTAAACTCTTTTTGCGGTGTGTTTGTCGAGATCCAATGAATTGTGGGTTTATGATCAAGTTTATCTATGAGAAATATTTGAATCTCCTCTGAATTCTTTTATGTATGATTGAGTTATCTTTGCAAGTCTTTTGGAATTATCAGTTTGGTTTGGCCTACTAGATTGATCTTTCTTGCCATGGGAGAAGTGCTTAGCTTTGGGTTCAATCTTGCGGTGTCCTTTACCAGTGATAGCAGGGGCAGCAAGGCACATATTGTATTGTTGCCATCGAGGATAAAAAGATGGGGTTTATATCATATTGCATGAGTTTATCCCTCTACATCATGTCATCTTGCTTAAGGCGTTACTCTGTTCTTATAAACTTAATACTCTAGATGCAGGCATGAGTCGGTCGATGTGTGGAGTAATAGTAGTAGATGCAGGCAGGAGTCGGTCTACTTGTTGCGGACGTGATGCCTATATACATGATCATGCCTAGATAATCTCATAATTATTCGCTTTTTTATCAATTGCTCGACAGTAATTTGTTCACCCACCATAATACTTATGCTATCTTGAGAGAAGCCACTAGTGAAACCTATGGCCCCCGGGTCTATCTCTTATCATATTCGCTTCCAATCTACTTTTATTTGCATCTTTACGTTTTGCATCTATATTATAAAATACCAAAAATATATCTATCTTATCATACTATCTCTATTAGATCTCACTTTCGCAAGTGGTCGTGAAGGGATTGACAACCCCTTTATTGTGTTGGTTGCGAGTTCTTTGTTTGTTTGTGTAGGTGCGTGGGACTTTTGAGGAGCCTCCTACTGGATTGATACCTTGGTTCTCAAAAACTGAGGGAAATACTTACGCTACTATTGCTGCATCACCCTTTCCTCTTCAAGGAAAACCAACGCAAGCTCAAGACGTAGCAAGAAGGATTTCTGGCGCCGTTGCCGGGGAGGTCTTCGCTCAAGTCAAGACATACCAAGTACCCATCACAAACTCATCTCCCTCGCATTTACATTATTTGCCATTTGCCTCTCGTTCTCCTCTCCCCCACTTCACCCTCGCCGTTTTATTTGCCCTCTCTTTCCCAATCTTCTCCTCCTCTCTTCCGTTTGCCTTTCCGTTGCTATGGCCGAATCAAAAAGAACTAAGGGCTCTTTCCTAGGTTCTGGTACCTTGGATAACCCCTCTATCCTATCTAAGCTCATAAATAATGATGCTATAGAAAGACCCACGGGGGTCACCAATGAGAGCTTGGATAATTTTGATGAGGATGACCCTGTAATTTTTCGCTATTTACATGATGAGTCTTTAAAATATGCTTGGGATAGGTTATTAATGGTTCGGGCTAGCTATGTGCCACAATATCAAATTGAAGTTTACTTAAAAAGTTTCTATGTTGGCTTGCCCGCTTCTTTCAAACAAGTTTTAGATTCTATTTTTGAAGAAGGTTTTCTTGAAGGGGATGCTATAGATACCTATGAAAAAATGAAAACCATATTTGGGCATCCTATGAATGATAAAGTTGAATCAACTACTCTCTTGTGCTTTTATCAAAATGAAATTATTAAAGAGATGAAGTCTAGTTTAGACGCAAACTTCCGTAACATGCTTAATCTTACTTCTTCCATTATTGGCCACGTGCTTACCTTAAATAGAAGAATGAATGCTATAGAAAGGAGATCCTCCTCTCCAAGTGCCAAAGATGGCACTACTTAGATCTATCTTCGCTTTTATGCCTAGCTAGGGGTGTTAAACGATAGCACTAGTTGGGAGGCAACCCAATTTTCTTTGTGTTTTTTGTTTTTGTTCCCATTTAGTAATAAATCTTGCATCTACCTTCTGTTTAGATGTGTTTTTATCTTTTAATTAGTGTTTGTGCCAAGTACAACCTATAGGATAACCTATGATGATAGTTGATTTGATTCTGCTGAAAAACAGAAACTTTGCGCGCACAAATTTAGTTATGTTAAATCACAGGAACGTTCTTTTGTGTTGATTCTTTTTGCTGCTGATCAATAAACAAATTTTCCAGGACTTCCTATTTTGGTAGGAGTTTTAGAGTTCCATAAGTTTGCGTTAGTTACAGATTGCTACAGACTGTTCTGTTTTTGACAGATTCTGTTTTTCGTGTGTTGTTTGCTTATTTTGATGCATCTATGGCTAGTAAAATAGTTTATAAACCATATAGAAGTTGGAATACAGTAGGTTTAACACCAAAATAAATAAATAATGAGTTCATTACAGTACCATATGTGGTGGTTTTGTTTTCTTTCACTAATGTGAAGTTTTCTAGTTTTGGGTAAAGCTTTTATGGACTATGGAATAAGGAGTGGCAAGAGCCTAAGATTGGGGATGCCCATGGCACCCCAAGTTATTCAAGGATAGCCAAAAGCCTAAGCTTGGGGATGCCCCGGGAAGCCATCTCCTCTTTCGTCTTCGTTCATTGGTAACTTTACTTGGAGCTATATTTTTATTCGCCACATGATATGTGTTTTGCTTGGAGCGTCGTGTATTATATTAGTCTTTGCTTTTTAGTTTACCACAATCATCCTTGCTGTACACACCTTTTGGGAGAAGCCTACTTGATTAGAATTTGCTAGAATACTCTATGTGCTTCACTTATATCTTTTGAGCTTGATAGTTTTTGCTCCAGTGCTTCACTTATATCTTTTAGAGCACGGTGGTGTCTTAATTTTGAAGAAATTGCTAGTCTCTCATGCTTCACTTATATCTTTTTGAGAGTCTTTTAGAACAGCATGGTATTTGATATGGTTACAAAGTTGGTCCTAGAATGATGAGCATCCAAGTTGGGTATAATAAAAACTATCATAGAAAAAGAATTGGATCTATGATCAATATGATGCTTGCTAATTGTTTTGAGATATGGAGGTTGTGATATTAAAGTCATGCTAGTTGAGGTGATTATGAAAAGTACTTGTGTTGAGGGTTGTGATTCCCATAGCATGCACGTATGGTGAACCGCTTTGTGATGAAGTTGGAGCACAATTTTATTTATTGAGTGTCTTCCTTATGAATGGCGGTCGGGGACGAGCGATGGTCTTTTCCTACCAATCTATCCCCCTAGGAGCATGCACGTAGTGCTTTGGTTTTTGATGACTTCTAGATTTTTGCAACAAGTACATGAGTTCTTTTGACTAATGTTGAGTCCATGGATTATACGCACCTCACCCTTCCACCATTGCTAGCCTCTCTTGTGCCGCGCAACTTTCGCCGGTACCATACACCTACCATATACCTTCCTCAAAACAGCCACCATACCTACCTATTATGGCATATCCATAGCCATTCCGAGATATATTGCCATGCAACTTTCCACCATTCCGTTCATATAACACGCATTACTTTTGTCATATTGCTTTTGGCATGATCATGTAGTTGACATTGTATTTGTGGCAAGGCCACCTTCATAATTTTCATACATGTCGCTCTTGATTCATTGCATATCTCGGTACACCGCCGGAGGCATTCATATAGAGTCATATCTTGTTCTAGCTTTGAGTTGTAATTCTTGAGTTGTAAATCCATAAAAGTGTGATGATCTTCATTATTAGAGCATTGTCTTAGTGAGGAAAGGATGATGAAGACTATGATTCCCCCACAAGTCGGGATGAGACTTCAGACTTTACAAAAAGAAAAAAAAAGGAAAAAAAAGAGAAAGGCCAAAAAGAAAAAAAGAAAGGCCAAAGAAAAAAAAGGAAAAGAAAAATAAATAAAAATAAAATAAAATGAGAGACAAAGAGAGAAGGGACAATGCTACTATCTCTTTTTCCACACTTGTGCTTCAAAGTAGCACCATGATCTTCATGATAGAGAGTCTCATATGTTGTCACTTTCATATACTAGTGGGAATTTTTCATTATAGAACTTGGCTTGTTTATTCCAATGATGGGCTTCCTCAAAATGCCATAGGTCTTCGTGAGAAGCAAGTTGGATGCACACCCACTTAGTTTCTTTTGTTGAGCTTTCATATATTTATAGCTCTAGTGCATCCGTTGCATGGCAATCCCTACTCACTCACATTGATATCTATTAATGGGCATCTCCATAGCCCGTTGATACGCCTAGTTGATGTGAGACTATCTTCTCTTTTTTTGTCTTCTCCACAACCACCATTCTATTCCACATATAGTGCTATGTCCATGGCTCACACTCATGTATTGCGTGAAAGTTGAAAGAGTTTGAGATTATTAAAGTATGAACCAATTGCTTGGCTTGTCATCGGGGTTGTGCATGATTAAATACTTTGTGTGATGAAGATAGAGCAACAGTCAGACTATATGATTTTGTAGGGATAACTTTCTTTGGCCATGTTACTTTGAGAAGACATGATTACTTTGATTAGTATGCTTGAAGTATCACCATTTTCATGTTAATATGAACTTTTATTTTGTATCATTTGGATCTGAACATTCATGCCACAATAAAGAAAATTACATTGAGAATTATGCTAGGTAGCATTCCACATCAAAAATTTCTTTTTTATCATTTACCTACTCGAGGACGAGCAGGAATTAAGCTTGGGGATGCTTGATACGTCTCCAACGTATCTATAATTTTTGATTGTTCCATGCTATTATATTACCCCTTTTGGATGTTTATGGGCTTTATTTTACACATTTATATCAATTTTGGGACTAACCTACTAACCGGAGGCCCAGCCCGTATTGCTGTTTTTTTGCCTATTTCAGTATATCGAAGAAAAGGAATATCAAACGGAGTCCAAACAGAATGAAACCTTCGGGAGCGTGATTTTTGGAACGAACATGATCCAGAGGACTTGGAGTGCAAGTCAAGAAGCAGCCGAGGCCTCCACGAGATAGGAGGGCGCCACCCCCCTATAGGGCGCGCCCCCTGTCTCGTGGGCCCCTTGGGCGGCCACCGACGTACTTCTTCCTCCTATATAAGCCTACGTACCCCGAAAACATCCAGGGAGCCAACGAAACACAATTTCCACTGCCGTAACCTTCTGTATCCGCGAGATCCCATCTTGGAGCCACTGCCGGCGCTCCGCCGGAGGAGGAATCAAGCACGGAGGGCTTCTACATCAACATCCTTGCCCCTCCGATGAGTTGTGAGTAGTTTACCACAGACCTACGGGTCCATAGTTATTAGCTAGATGGCTTATTCTCTCTTTTTGGATCTCAATACAATGTTCTCCCCCTCTCTTGTGGAGATCTATTCGATGTAAACTCCTTTTGCGGTGTGTTTGTCGAGATCCGATGAATTGTGGGTTTATGATCAAGTTTATCTATGAGAAATATTTGAATCTCCTCTGAATTCTTTTATGTATGATTGAGTTATCTTGCAAGTCTCTTCGAATTATCAGTTTGGTTTGGCCTACTAGATTGATCTTTCTTGCCATGGGAGAAGTGCTTAGCTTTGGGTTCAATCTTGCGTTGTCCTTTCCCAGTGACAGTAGGGGCAGCAAGGCACGTATTGTATTGTTGCCATCGAGGATAAAAAGATGGGGTTTGTATCATATTGCATGAGTTTATCCCTCTACATCATGTCATCTTGCTTAAGGCGTTACTCTGTTCTTATAAACTTAATTCTCTAGATGTAGGCATGAGTCGGTCGATGTGTGGAGTAATAGTAGTAGATGCAGGCAGGAGTCGGTCTACTTGTTGCGGACGTGATGCCTATATACATGATCATGCCTAGATAATCTCATAATTATTCGCTTTTCTATCAATTGCTCGACAGTAATTTGTTCACCCACCGTAATACTTATGCTATCTTGAGAGAAGCCACTAGTGAAACCTATGGCCCCCGGGTCTATCTCTTATCATATTTGCTTCCAATCTACTTTTATTTGCATCTTTACATTTTGCATCTATATTATAAAATACCAAAAATATATCTATCTTATCACACTATCTCTATTAGATCTCACTTCCGCAAGTGGCCGTGAAGGGATTGACAACCCCTTTATTGCGTTGATTGCGAGTTCTTTGTTTGTTTGTGTAGGTGCGTGGGACTTTTGAGGAGCCTCCTACTGGATTGATACCTTGGTTCTCAAAAACTGAGGGAAATACTTACACTACTATTACTGCATCACCCTTTCTTCTTCAAGGAAAACCAACGCAAGCTCAAGACATAGCAATGATTTGGAGTTAGCAGCCGTAGTGCATGCACTCAAGACCTGGAGACATTTCCTGGTTGGAAACAGTTGTGATGTTTACATGGATCATAAGAGCTTGAAGTATATTTTCACGCATAAGGAGTTGAACCTCAGACAGAGGAGATGGCTAGAGTTGATCAAGGACTATGACATGAGATTGCATTACCACCCAGGAAAGGCAAATGTTGTAGCAGATGCCTTGAGACATAAGAGTTATGTGAATACTATTATAGCAGGAGGACTACCCCAGGAGTTAGTCGATGACCTCAGAGATCTTCGACCAGAGATAGTACCGAGAGGATATGTTGCAACACTAGAAGTTCAGTCCACTTTGGCCGAAAGAATTCGTGAAGCCCAGAAGTCGGACAAGGAAATTGGTGAGATAAAGAAAATCATGAATGAAGGAAAAGCTAAAGGGTTCCGTAAGGATGAATACGGAGCTATATGGTTCGAGGATCGTATTTATGTACCCAATGATCCCAAACTCACGAAGCTATTTCTTCAAGAGGCACATGACTCACCGTACTCGATTCACCCAGGTAACACCAAGATGTATCTGGATTTGAAGGAAAGTTTGTGGTGGACATGTATGAAGAAGGATATTGCCGAGTACGTAGCAGTATGCGATGTTTGCCAGCGAGTAAAGGCGGAACATCAGAAGCCGGCAGGGTTACTTCAACCTCTGCCGGTTCCCGAGTGGAAATGGGAGAAACTTGGAATGGATTTTATCACAGGATTACCCAGGATCCATTCAGGTTATGATTCCATCTGGATAGTGGTTGATCGCTTGACCAAGGTAGCTCATTTCATTCCCGTGAAGACTACCTATACCAGCGCTAAGTTAGTCAAGATATACGACCAGGATTGTATGTCTACATGGAGTTCCGAGGAGTATCGTGTCAGATATAGGAACACAATTTACCTCAAAGTTTTGGAATTAGTTGCATGAAACTTTGGGTACGAGGCTGGAGTTCAGTACAACTTTTCATCCGCAAACAGATGGACAGACCGAGAGAGTCAACCAGATTCTGGAGGACATGTTGAGAGCTTGTGCGCTAGACTACGGGTCTAGCTGGGATGATAATTTGCCATACGCAGAGTTCTCGTACAATAACAGCTATCAGACCAGTCTGAAGATGCCCCCTTTCGAAGCTCTATACGGAAGGAGGTGCAGAACATCATTGTTGTGGGATGGTGTTGGAGATCAAAAACTTTTTGGCCCCGATCTTATCAGAGATTCCGAAGAGAAGGTCAAGCTGATTTGAGATAGACTCAAGGTAGGTCAGTCGAGGCAGAAGAGTTATGCCGACAGTAAATGCAAAGAAGTAACGTACGAAGCGAGAGACCGAGCATATCTCCGTGTGCCCCCACTTTGTGGAATCAAGAGGTTTGGTGTTAAAGGAAAGTTGGCACCTAGGTTCATTGGTCCCTACAAAATCCTCAAACATCGTGGAGAAGTGGCCTACAAGCTGGAATTGCTGGAAGGATTGTTCGGAGTTCATGATGTCCTCCATGTTTCTCAGCTGAAGAAATGCCATGCTGAGATGGACGATATTCCGTTGAGAGACACAGTGCCCCTAGAGGCCATACAGCTCGACAGTGATCTGTCTTATGAGGAGAAACCCGTCAGAATTCTCGAGACTACGAACAGAGTTACCCGCAGCAAGATCATCAAGTTTTGCAAGGTTCCGTGGAGTCATCATTCCGAGGAGGAAGCCACCTGGGAGCGAGAAGAAGATCTTCGCCGAGATCACCCGCACCTATTTGCTAGCCAACCCGAATCTCGAGGGCGAGATTCATCTTAAGGTGGGTAGGTTTGTAACATCCCAAATTTCCAATTTGGAATGTTTTACAATTATTAGCTAAGCATCTATGCATGTTGTTTGAAAATTGAGTGGCATTTGAGATTTCAGTGGCATTTGAGTTTTTTCTTGAATTTGAACTTGATCGGCAATTGAAATTTATTCCAAAAATACCTGACAAATACTTGAGCAAGAGTATGAGAGGAGTAAACATGACACTCCAAAAAAATGTCAGAAGAAAATATTGCCAAAAAGTTTGAATTCAAATTTGAATTTTTTTGGGATTTTTCAGAAAATGTTTTTTTAGTTTTTGTTTTGCCTCTAGAAAAATGTCCACGTTGTAGGATTAATTCCCCTGAGTTTATTTACATATATATATATGTCCTATAGTATATATATATATAAATATTATTATTTAATTTTCCCCTCTGTAATATTTCAAAAAAAAGAAAAAACTAGAAACCCCCCCTGAGCTGACCAGGCCAACCGACCCAACCAACTGGGTCGCAGCCCACCAGCGCGCCTGAGCCGGCCATCGCGCAGCCCCGCACCTGAAACCCCCTCGCATCGGTCACCCGACCACTTCCCTCTCTCTCTTCCTCGCTGACCCGCCGGCCCCACCCTTCTCTTTCCCGTCGCGCATGACACACCACGCCGGAGCACGCGCAGAGCGCGCCCGACACCGCAATCTTCTCGAGATCGCGATCCCGCGTCACCCCCTCGCCCACGTCCCTGTCCTATATATATCCAGCCTCCTCTCTCGATCCATCCTAAAACCTAGCCTAAACCCCACCACCGGCCACGCTCCCGCAAAACCGATCTCGTCGGCGCCGCTTCTGTTCGCCGCCACTTCCGACGTCGGTGAGCACCCCCTGCCCTCCCAAGCACTTTCACTCGAACCCCCTTGATCCCCTGCACCTCTTTGACATACTCACCTCGCCCAGGGACCGCCGGAGCCGCCGCCTTGATCATCATCGCCCGTCGCCGGAGTTGGAGCTCACTAGGAGCTCTGCCGAGCTTGCTCCGATCGCCCCGAGCTCCACGGACTCCACCCCGACCTCCCCTCGAGCCGCCGCACCCGCTTGATGTTTCCGCCACCACCCAGGACCACCGGAGCCGCCGCGCCACCGACGCCCGAGCCGCGGTCGTCCATTGCCGTCGTCGCCACCTGCTGTAAGTCATCGGAGTTGCTCCCCACCGTTCGATCTCGTATGAACGTCTAGGATTAGAGCCTGCGAAGTGTTGGGTTTTTTTCTATTTAGACCGGTTTACTAAGCCGGTTTTAGTTTGGTTTTTATTCGGTTAGTTGTTCCTGGTTCAGTCGAACCGGCCGTTTCGATTTTTCTGTTTAGCCGCGAGCGAGTTTTAGTTAGTTTGCGCCTGAGCGTTAGATAGGCCCAGTCGTGCCTGTTTTCTTTTTTGTTTTATTTCCAGTTTCTGTTTTTATCAGGAATAGTTCTGTTTTTGTAAAAGTTGTATCTTTTAGGATATTTATTATTTTTAGTTGTTTTTTTGTTAGATTGCAAATTGCCTGTAGTTTCTGTAGAAAATAGGTTAGGCCATGTTTAAGTTTATAAAAATAGTTTTATATTAGTTTTAGTTAGATTAGTTTTTCTGCCACAAATTGAGCCAGGATTATTTTATTTTAGTGATTCTTTTTGCTACTGCTTAGATTTGACCTTGCCTAGCAGTAGGAACTTGTTGGGGTATTTTTAGGTAGTATTAAAATAGTTTTAGTCGAAATCAAGCTTTTCTAGTTTTATTTAGCTTGCTACTATTTCCTGTTGTTCTAGTTATTATAGAATTTTATTTTTCCTATGTTATAATTTATTTTAGATTAGTTTCTATAGTTACAGAGGGTGAACTTTTATTTACAGTAAAATAAAAGGTTTTATTTTATATTATTGCTAGTATTGTTTTAGGCATAATAGGAGTTCTATAATAGATTTTGATGTGATTCTTTTTGCACCTAGTTTGTATGATGTTTTCCTTTCTGTTAGTTAGCAAAGCCCTTGTTTAGGTTCTGTTAAGAATAGTTTTAGTAGGATAAAACTATTTCTTAGTTATTGCTTGAAATGATGAAAACCTTGATTTGTTTTTCTTCGAGTTTTCTTTGGTTTTGGTTTGAGTGCTTGGGTGATTTAGTTTAACTTGTTGTTATGTTATTTGGTGGAATACTTATTTCTACTATTGTTTGACTCGATATAATTCCCGGAGTCCGAGGCCTGCTATTACAAGTCGCTAGATTTCGAAGACCGTCAACCAGTCAAGTCATTTCATCATGTTTTACAATATCTATGATTTTGTTGCATTAGAATTATTCCTCCCCACCATGCATGAAGTAGGAGAATTTTAAGTTATGTTCTTGAGTAGTATCATGAGGTAGGATGAACCCATTCCCCTTGTTACCAATGCCCGGGACGATGTAGTTGATGGCTATGCTTTTGTAGACGGGGTTGGTTGAGTGATTCACAAGGGAGATGTGAGAGTCAAGATGATGACAACCCCATGACATCAAGCACAAGATGGACTTCAAAATTCACTACTGGGTGGAGAACGGTTGACGGGTACCCTGGAGAAACCAACGGATGGCCGGGATGCATGGAGAAGCGCCATGACATCTTGCGGAAAGCTTCACCCAGCCACGAAGAGACGGATGGATATCCCATTGACCGGAAGCTTACCTGTGCAGCCGCAAGCCATTATGGGCTCTGGCTGGGTCGACCCTAGGCATGACTCTGGCCCTACGGTGCTATAAGATGTAGAAGAATGGTAGGATTGGATGGGCACCGGCAGTGGCCCAGAGAAACTCTTCAGAAGACCCTGTTTCGTTCGTCCCGTCTTCAAACACCAGGCAGTGCGAAGACTTAAAAAGGAGGGAACGATTCTTGTGGGTAAAGTGCATAGGACTCTGTAGAGTGAAGACCTAATCAATTAGCCGTGTCCCCGGTTACGGACAATCTGAGCCTCTAGAACTTGGAGTATTTCGGAAATCTCAACACCGAACTTAATAAATTAATTGAGGGGTTATTTCATAATTGGGAATGAGACATTGGTTGTTGGAACCATCTCAATTACAACCAATATTTTGTAGTAATTTGCAAACAAGTCCTTTGTTGTAGGGAAATTTTGGCTTTTTGCGAAAACATAAAACTTAGAGCCCCACAGCAAAATTGCATATAGTATTAGTAATTTTATTGTTATTCTCTCTTCATGACTTGCCGGCATATTTAAAAATGTTGACCTACATGACTGCAACGTCTTATGTTGCAGAGGAGTTTTCCGACCAGGAGTGAGGCTACAATCCACGCTTGGCGATTGCCCTATGGAGTCGGATGGACTCGCTATTTGTCTATGCTTCCACAGCTTTATTTTAGTTTATTTCTCAAGAGTTGGCCTTCGGCCGAATTTATTATGATGTAATAAAGACTCGATATGAGAATTGTGTAATAAATTCAGGTGTGATTGAACTTTAAATCTTTTCATCAATGTACTATGTGTGCCAGCATGATCTTGGGATGGTACAACTACACAGAGACTTGACCGATTTTGGATCGGGTCACTACAGTAAAATAACACCTTAAGACACAAATCAACCAAAATCCTAATGTCACCTAGATACTCCAATGTCAGCTCAAGTATCCGTGGGTATGATTATACGTTGTGCATCACACAATCTCAGATTCTTCTATTCAACCAACACAAAGAACTTCAAAGAGTGCCCAAAAGTTTCTACCGGGGAGTCAAGATGAAAACGTGTGCCAACCCCTATGCATAAGTTCACAAGGTCCTGAACCTGCAAGTTGATTGCCAAAACATACAAGTAGATCACGTGATATCCCATTGTCACCACAGATAAGCACATGCAAGACATACATCAAGTGTTCTCAAATCCTTAAAGACTCAATCCGATAAGATAACTTCAAAGAGGAAACTCAATCCATTACAAGAGAGTAGAGGGGGAGAGATATCATAAGATCCAACTATAATAGCAAAGCTCGCGGTACATCAAGATCGTGCCAAATCAAGAACACGAGAGAGAGAGAGAGAGAGAGAGAGAGAGAGAGAGGGAGATCAAACACATAGCTACTAGTACATACCCTCAGCCCCGAGGGTGAACTACTCCCTCCTCATCATGGAGAGCGCCAGGATGATGAAGATGGCCACCGATGATGGATTCCCCCTCCGGCAGGGTGCCGAAATGGGCTCCCGAGAGGTTTTTGGTGTCTACAGAGGCTTGTGGCGGCGGAACTTCTGATCTAGGTTTTTTCTAGAAGTTTGGGTATTTATAGGAGGGTTTGGTGTCTAGAACAAGTTAGGGGGACCCACTAGGAGTCCACAAGGCACAGGGGCGCGGCCCAGGGGGGTGGACTCCTCTCCGATAACTTTTTTTTCCAGTATTTTTTATATTTTCCAGAAAAAATCTCCGTTGATTTTCAGCGCATTCCGAGAACTTCTATTTCTGCACAAAAACAACACCACGGTAGTTCTGCTGAAAACAACGTCAGTCTGGTTAGTTCTAACCAAATCATACCAGGTGAAGCCGAAAGCTAGCGCTCTTATAGTTTTCAATGATGGTCCTCACACAACGGAACTCATGAGTACAAAAAATCTATTGCACAAGTCTCATAATAACAATGAGCACCGAAGAAAGGTGTCGGTGGGGGGTACTATTTTCTTCGAAGATGCTTCTTACACTTCGCAGTAATATAGCATAAGTTCCCTGAGCGCGCTATGTCTGTTACAGCCTTATGGCCTAATTGCCTGGTTATTGGAAACACCATCGATATTCTCAACAGATGGAGTACATAACACTTTTCGGTCCTTGACCGAAGAGGCAGAAGCCGATGGTCGGTTAAGACGCGTTTAAAGTTCGGTTGAACATAGATATGATATAAGTACTTCGGTACACGCAATCATTCTTTTACCCAAGTCACTTGGGGGCTCTTAAATTTATATGAGCCGTTTTATGATAAGTGTTCTTCTTCTTAGTCGTTGCAAAGTTTTATTATTATTATTATTATTATTATCTATCACTCCTTTTTTCGACACGAGCGTGTGGTCACTAGCCGGGGAGTCTAATTTCTCTCTCAAAGCCGCGAGAGTTTAGTTTGCTAAACTGGCCTAATGAGAAGTACTCCGCCCTCGGGATAGGAGGTTGAAGCCGTAGGCTGACCCGCTTGACGTCTTGAGATAGGATGTATCATGTTAAAGCACGATAGAAGCACTTCTTTTGCTAAGGCCAATTTTCGGATTGGCAACGAACACTTGATCTCATTCGGACGTCAAGTTTTTACTGACATTTTTTAGTTTTCCAAGCTTATGGCACTTTTTAAACTATTTATGTGTTTTCAGCACAAGTCTCGCAGTGCAACACCGGACACCTTTAGAGATGCGGCAAAAACATTCTCGGATATTGCTATATATGCATCGGTTTCGAATTGTGTCTTCGGTCAATAGTTGGGTTGCCCGGCTCCTGCGCTTGCCTCCTACGTTCCACTTTGTTCGGCTAGGTGTGCAAAGGGAGAACCACTGCGATTGTGCTTCCAGCTCACATGGTTAAGCACCTCAGTGGAGAAAGCCGAAAACTGACTGTCACAATCAGCGTAAACTGGTCAGCGATCCGACGACGGTGTTAAACGACGGGCCATTCATAACAATGGCCGAAGTGTTTACGGCTTGACCTCGACTGTCGCCGAACACTACCGGGGGCTATTAATTGGCCTCCCAAACTAAATCCTAGATATTTTGCTCTTACATTGGAGCTGAGGTTTCATGATCATGCTTAGCATGACAACCCAAAGAAAGGAACCGATGGCGGGACTACTTTCTTTGGAAGACATTTCTTCTGTTAAACAGTAATATAACATATCTCTCTGCGTACCTTTGTTTATAAAACCGTATGGCCAGATTGCCTTGTTTGTTGTAAATCTTTGCCCTCATAAAGGCTTTATAAAGTAGGACAAACACTCCTTGGCTATTGGCCGAGGAGGTGGAAGCCGATGGTCGGTCAACAAAGTTTTGTACAATGCGGATCCGAGCATTAATGACGTAAAGTAATTGGATACATAGAGTCATTACACATAATTTGTGATTTTACTATGGATATCAATCCTTAATTCGGCCACCCGTGCCCGCATTAAGGCTCGGGGGCTACTGGGCTTCGGGCTCATTATTTACAAATATTAAAGGGGCACATCGATCCCCTGATCTGGTGTTGCCACCCGACCAGTGTCTCGGGGGCTACTGCATGGCCTGTCCAATGCAGAAAATTTTAAGTGTAATACAGTCTCCGAGGAGATTTTGATCCTCAGGTTGGTCGGCCGCACCCAACCTGAGTCTTGAGGACTAAGCACGCCGCTTTTTGTGTCCCAAAGTGTTCTGCCAAGCTAGGACTTGATCCTCAGACCGATTTTACAAATCAACCTGAGTCTCAGCGGCTACGGGGATCAGCGGTCTTATGTCATCCTTTATGTGCATCTCAGGTTTTAGACCAATACCCACCTTGAGGGCTACTGACTATGTATCTCGGCAGAGAATAAATTGCACCAATCAAAAATATTGACAAAAATCGGCCCACATTCGGGGTGGTGCACCACCTCGGAAGCAGTCTGGCATAAAGCTCGGGCGCTAGTGGCTGGCTCCATAGAGGGCATTTCCGGCATCAAGCTTGGCTAAACTCCTTCAAACTTCTTTGAACCAAGGTGATTTACGACACCTCGGATACAGTCCGGCGTTGGAGCTCGGATACATAATCCGGCATTGGAGATCGGATACATAGTCCGGCGTTGGAGCTCGGATACATTCCGGCGTTAGAGCTGGGAAGCAGTCCGGCGCTGGTGCTCGGCTGCAAAAGATACCTCGAATGCGGTCCGGCGTTGGAGCGCGGACGCAAGAGGACGCTGCCACCCGGGAACAACTTCAAACCCGAGGTGTGGCATAAAAATAACAAGGCATTGATAAAGGCCGGAAACTTAAAGGGGCTCCTCGGATACCCGACGTGTAAACTCGTTGAATGCATTTCGGCGATCCTCAAGATCGAAGATGAGAAGATTTGTTGAACCTGTTTTCAAGACAGACGACTAAAGATGAAGAAAGGTTCGAAAGAATCGAGGAGCGTCACTAAACTTGAAGACCGGTTCAGGGGGCTACTGACGGTGTCCTGGACTAGGGGGTACTCACCACGTCATCTCCCGATCTATTAAATTGGGCCGAGGACCCCCATGGCCGTAAACACATGGGCCAGTCCGGACAGCTGCCGCATACAAGGAAGATTCCGTAAGACTTGGCGATCAAGACAAGGACTCCTCCCCCACCGGTGTATTAGGCTATGACTCTTGTTATCCTAGGCCTCTGGTGCATTATATAAACCGAGGCCAGGCTAGTCGATAGAGAAAAAACAACAATCATACCATAGGCTAGCTTCTAGGGTTTAGCCTCCTTGATCTCGTGGTAGATCCACTCTTGTACTACCCATATCATCAATATCAATCAAGCAGGAGTAGGGTTTTACCTCCATCGAGAGGGCCCGAACCTGGGTAAAAACATCGTGTCCCTTGTCTCCTGTTACCATCCGCCTAGATGCACAGTTTGGGACCCCCTACCCGAGATCCGCCGGTTTTGACACCGACAATGGGGATTGTGTGGAGAAGACAAAAAAGGAGAAAGTCTCACATTGACGAGGATAATCAACGGGCTATGGAGATGCCCATCAATTGATTTCAACATGAGGAGTAGGGATTGCCATGCAACGGATGCACTAGAGCTATAAATGAATGCTCAACAAAAGAAAACTAGTGGGTGTGCATCCAACTTGCTTGCTCACGAAGACCTAGGGCATTTGAGGAAGCCCATCGTAGGAATATACAAGCCAAGTTCTATAATGAAAAATTCCCACTAGTATGAAAAAGACAACTTATGAGACTCACTATATGAAAAACATGGTGCTACTTTGAAGCAAAATATATGAGACTCACTACATGAAGAACAAGGTGCTACTTTGAAGCACAAGTGTGGAAAAAGAGATAGTAACATTGCCCTTTTTATTTATTTTTTCTTTTTTTTCTTTTTTTCTGTTCTTTTCTTTTCTTTTGGGCCTTTCTTTTTTTTCTTTTGGCCTTTCTTCCCCTTTTTTTTTCTTTGGGCAATGTTCTAATAATGATGATCATCACACTTCTATTGCTTACAACATAAGAATTACAACTCGAAACTAGAACAAGATATGACTCTATGTGAATGCCTCCGGCAGTGTACCGGGATGGTGCAATGAATCAAGAGTGACATGTATGAAAAATAATGCATGGTGGCTTTGCCACAAATACGATGTTAACTACATGATCGTGCAATGGCAATATGACAAAAGTAAAGTATGTCATGATGATGATGAACGGAATGGTGGAAAGTTGCATGGCAATATATCTTGGAATGGCTATGGAAATGCCATAATAGGTAGGTATGGTGGCTGTTTTGAGGAAGATATAAGGAGGTTTATGTGTGATAGAGCGTATCGTATCACGGGGTTTGGATGCACCGGCGAAGTTTGCACCAACTCTCAAGGTGAGAAAGGGCAATGCACGATACCGAAGATGCTAGCAAAGGCGGAAAGGTGAGAGTGCGTATAATCCATGGACTCAACATTAGTCAAAAGAACTCATATAATTATTGCAAAAATTTAGAAGTCATCAAAAATTAAGTACTACGGGCATGCTCCTAGGGGGATAGATTGGTAGGAAAAGGCCATCGCTCGTCCCCGACTGCCACTCATAAGGATGCACAAGCCAGGTACACTTCATGTTTCAAATTTGTTACACAACTTTAACCATACGTGCATGCTACGGGACTTGCTAACTTCAACACAAGCATTCTTTAAATTCATAATCACCCAACTAGCATGACTTTAATATCACTACCTCCATATCTCAAAACAATTATCAAGTATCAAATTGATCATAGCATCCAACTCACTTCCTATGATAGTTTTTATTATACCCAACTTGGATGCTCATCATTCTAGGACCAACTTTATGACCATAGCAAATACCATGCTGTTCTAAAAGACTCTCAAAAAGATATAAGTGAAGCATGAGAGACTAGCAATTTTTTCAAAATTAAGACACCACCGTGCTCTAAAAGATATAAGTGAAGCACTAGAGCAAAAACTATCAAGCTCTAAAGATATAAGTAAAGCACATAGAGTATTCTAGCAAATTCTAATCAAATAGGCTTCTCCAAAAAGGTGTGTACAGCAAGGATGATTATGGTAAACTAAAAATCAAAGACTAATATAATACACGACGCTCCAAGCAAAACACATATCATGTGGCGAATAAAAATATAGCTCCAAGTAAAGTTACCAATGAACGAAGACGAAAGAGGGGATGCCTTCCCGGGGCATCCCCAAGCTTAGGCTTTTGTCTATTCTTGAATATCTTGGGGTCCCTCGGGCATCCCCAAACTTAGGCTCTTGCCACCCTTTATTCCATAGTCCATAAAAGCTTTACCCAAAACATGAAAACTTCACAACACAAAACTCAACAGGAAATCTTATAAGATCCGTTAGTGAAAGAAAACAAAACCACCACATAAGGTACTGCAATGAACTCATTCTTTATTTATTTTGGTGTTAAACCTACTGTATTCCAACTTCCTTATGGTTTATAAACTAATTTACTAGCCATAGATGCATTGGAATAAGCAAACAACACACGGAAAACAGAATCTGTCAAAAACAGAACAGTCTGTAGCAATCTGTAACTAACACAAACTTCTGGAACTCTAAAAATCCTACCAAAATAGGAAGTCCTGGACAATTTGTTTATTGAACAGAATCAAAAAGAATCAACGCAAAATCACGTTCCTGTGATTTAACAAAATTATATTCGTGCGCGCAAAGTTTCTGTTTTTCAGCAGAATCAAATCAACTATCATCGTAGGTTATCATATAGGTTCTACTTGGCACAAACACCAATTAAAAGATAAAGACACATCTAAATAGAAGGTAGATGCAAGATTTATTACTAAACAGGAGCAAAAACAAAAAACATAAAGAAAATTGGGTTGCCTCCCAACTAGCGCTATCGTTTAACACCCCTAGCTAGGCATAAAAAGCAAAGATAGATCTAAGTAGTGCCATCTTTGGCACTAAATTCATAAGTAGCACGCATGACAGCTTCATAAGGTAATTTGACTTTCTTTCTTGGAAAGTGCTCCATGCCTTTCTTTAAGGGAAATTCTAATCTAATATTCCCTTCCTTCATATCAATAATCGCACCGATCGTTCTAAGGAAAGGTCTACCAAGAATAATAGGGCAAGAAAGATTGTAATCTATATCAAGAACGATAAAATCTACGGGAACCAAATTTCTATTTGCAACAATAAGAACATCATTGATCCTTCCCATTGGCTTTTTAATGGTGGAATCCGCAAGGTGCAAATTTAAAGAGCAATCATCAAGATCATGGAAACCTAGAATATCACATAAAGTTTTCGGAATCGTGGAAACACTAGCACCCAAATCACACAAAGCAAAACACTCATAATCTTTAATTCTAATCTTTATAGTAGGTTCCCACTCATCATTAAGTTTTCTAGGTATAGAAACTTCCAAATTAAGTTTTTCATCATAAGATTGCATCAAGGCATCAACGATATGTTTGGTAAAAGCTTTATTTTGACTATAAGCATGAGGAGAATTAACAATGGATTGCAACAAGGAAATACAACCTTTTAAATAAAAATTATCATAGTCAAATTCCTTGAAATCCGAGATAGAAGGTTCAACATTATTAGAAGTTGAGGATTCTCCAATCTCACTTTTACCAAATTTAGCATTAAGATCTAAAGATTCCGAATTCTTGGGACGCCTTCTAGGCAAAGTTGATTCATCATCAGTACCATAATCATCAAAATTCATATTTCAAAACATAGATCTAATAGGAGACGTATCAATAACTTTAAGATCCTCATCATTATTTTCACGGAAACTAGAAGAACACGCTTTTATAAAGCTATCTCTGTTAGCACGCAATCTAGCGGTTCTTTCCTTACAGTCATCAATGGAAATTCTCATTACTTTGAGGGACTCATTGATATCATGCTTAGGAGGAGAAGATCTAAGTTGAAGAGAATCAACATCAACCGAAAGTCTATCAACGTTCCTAGCCAAATCATCAACTTTGAGCAATTTTTCTTCAAGCAAAGCATTAAAATTCTTTTGAGAAATCATAAATTCTTCCACACTATTCTCAAAATCAGAGGCAATCTTATTGAAATTATCATAAGAATTATTGTAGGAATTTCCATAATTATTAGAGGAATTACTAGGGAACGGTCTAGCATTAAAGTTTCCTCTATAACCATTGTTTCCAAAACTATTCTTACCAACGAAATTCACATCCATATATTCATTATTATTCTCAATCAAAGAGTACAAAGGCATATCATTGGGATCAAGAGGAGTATTTTTAGTAGCAAACATCTTCATAAGTTCATCCATCTTTCCACTCAAATCATTGATTTCTTCTATAGCATGCACTTTTTTACTAGAAGATCTTTCGGTGTGCCATTGAGAATAATTAGCCATAATATTATCAAGAAGTTTTGTAGCATCTCCTAACGTGATTTCCATAAACGTGCCTCCCGCGGCCGAATCTAAGAGATTTCTAGAAGCAAAGTTCAAACCGGCATAAAATTTTGTATGATCATCCATAAATTCAAACCATGAGTAGGGCAATTGCGAACATCAATTTCATTCTTTCCCAAGATTGGGCAACATGCTCATGATCAAGTTGTTTAAAATTCATAATATCGTTCCTAAGAGTTATGATCTTAGCGGGAGGAAAATACTTAGAGATAAAAGCATCTTTGCACTTGTTCCAAGAATCAATACTATTTTTAGGCAAAGACGAAAACCAAACTTTAGCACGATCTCTAAGTGAAAACGGAAATAACTTCAATTTGACAATATTGTTATCCGTATCTTTCTTCTTTTGCATATCACACAAATCAACAAAATTGTTTAGATGAGTAGCGGCATCTTCACTGGGAAGGCCGGCAAATTGATCTTTCATAACAAGATTCAGCAAAGCAGTATTGATTTCACAAGACTCAACATCATTAAGAGGAGCAATCGGAGTACTAAGGAAATCATTGTTATTGGTATTCGAGAAATCACACAATTTGGTATTATCTTGTGCCATGGCAACAAGTAATCCAACACACAAGCAAACAGAAAAAGGCAAGCGAAAAGAGAGGAGGAGATTGGGAAAGAGGGGGCGAATAAAATGGCAAGGGTGAAGTGGGGGAGAGGAAAACGAGAGGCAAATGGAAAATAATGTAAATGCGAGGGAGATGGGTTTGTGATGGCTACTTGGTATGTCTTGACTTGAGCGAAGACCTCCCCGGCAACGGCGCCAGAAATCGCACGTTGGCGGGAGTTCGAATCTTTACTTGACTTGGTGGAAGCCTCCCCAACAACAGCGCCAGAAATCCTTCTTGCTACGTCTTGAGCTTGCGTTGGTTTTCCTCGAAGAGGAGAGGGTGATGCAGCAAGTGTAGCGTAAGTATTTCCCTCAGTTTTGAGAACCAAGGTATCAATCCAGTAGGAGGCTCCTCAAAAGTCCAACGCACCTACACAAACAAACTGAGAACTCGCAACCAACGTAATAAAGGGGTTGTCAATCCCTTCACGGCCACTTGCGAAAGTGAGATCTAATAAAGATAGTAAGATAAGATAAATGTATTTTTGGTATTTTATGATATGGGTGCAAAAAGTAAAGATGCAAATAAAAGTAGATTGAAAGAAAATATGATAAGAGATAGACCCAGGGGCCATAGGTTTCACTAGAGGCTTCTCTCAAGATAGCATAAGTATTACGGTGGGTGAACAAATTACTATCGAGCAATTGATCGAAAAGCGCATAGTTATGAGATTATCTAGGCATGATCGTGTATATAGGCATCACGTCCATAACAAGTAGACCGACTCCTGCCTGCATCTACTACTATTACTCCACACATCTACCGCTATCCAGCATGCATGTAGAGTATTAAGTTCATAAGAACAGAGTAATGCATTAAGCAAGATGACATGATGTAGAGGGATAAACTCAAGCAATATGATATAAACCCCATCTTGTTATCCTCGATGGCAACAATACAATACGTGCCTTGCAACCCTTTCTGTCACTGGGTAAGGACACCGCAAGATTGAACCCAAAGCTAAGCACTTCTCCCATGGCAAAAAAGACCAATCTAGTAGGCCAAACCAAATTGATAATTCGAAGAGACTTGCAAAGATAACTCAATCATACATAAAAGAATTCAGAGAAGATTCAAATATTATTCATAGATAGACTTGATCATAAACCTACAATTCATCGGATCTCGACAAACACACCGCAAAAAGAGTTTACATCGAATAGATCTCCACAAGAGAGGGGGAGAACATTGCATTGAGATCCAAAAAGAGAGAAGAAGCCATCTAGCTAATAACTATGGACCCGTAGGTCTGTGGTAAACTACTCACAACTCATCGGAGGGGCAAGGATGTTGATGTAGAAGCCCTCCATGGTCGATTCCCCCTCCGGCAGAGTGACGGCGAAGGCTCCAAGATGAGATCTCGCGAATACAGAAGGTTACGGCGGTGGAAATTGTGTTTCATGGTGCCCCTGGATGTTTTCGGGGTACGTAGGTATATATAGGAGGAAGAAGTACGTCGGTGGCCGCCCGAGGGGCCCACAAGACAGGGGGCGCGCCCTACAGGGGGGCGCGGCCTCCTATCTCGTGGAGCCCTCGGCTGCTTCTTGACTTGCACTCCAAGCTCTCCGGATCACGTTCGTTCCAAAAATCACGCTCCCGAAGGTTTCATTCCATTTGGACTCCGTTTGATATTCCTTTTCTTCGAAATATTGAAATAGGCAAAAAAAACAGCAATATGGGCTGGGCCTCCGGTTAGTAGGTTAGTCCCAAAAATGATATAAATGTGTAAAATAAAGCCCATAAACATCCAAAAGGGGTAATATAATAGCATGGAACAATCAAAAATTATAGATACGTTGGAGACGTATCAAGCGTGTCATAATAAACGGAACGATGGAAAGTTGCATGGCAATATATCTCGAAATGGCTATGGAAATACCATAACAGGTAGGTATGGTGGCTGTTTTGAGGAAGGTAGTGGTGGGTGTATGGTACCGGCGAAAGTTGCGCGGTACTAGAGAGGCTAGCAATGGTGGAAGGGTGAGAGTGCGTATAATCCATGGACTCAACATTAGTCATAAAGAACTCACATACTTATTCCAAAAATACACAAGTCATCAAAACCAAGCACTACGCGCATGCTCCTGGGGCAAGGGTTGGTAGGAGTTAACCATCACGCGATCCCGACCTCCACTCATAAGGAAGACAATCAATAAATAAATCATGCTCCAACTTCATCACATAATGGTTCACCATACGTGCATGCTACGAGAATCACAAACTTTAACACAAGTATCTCTAAAATTCACATTTACTCCACTAGCATGACTCTAATATCACCATCTTCATATCTCAAAACAATTATAAAGAATTAGACTTCTCATAGTACTCAATGCACTTTATATGAAAGTTTTTATTACATCCCTCTTGGATTCCCATCATATTAGGACTAATTTTATAACCAAAGCAAATTACCATGTTGTTCTAAAAGACTCTCAAAATAATATAAGTGAAGCATGAGAGTTCATATATTTCTTCAAAATAAAATGACCGTCGTGCTCTAAAAAGATATAAGTGAAGCACTAGAGCAAACGACAAACTACTCCAAAAGATATAAGTGAAGATCAATGAGTAGTCAAATAATTATGTAACTATGTGAAGACTCTCTAACATTTAAGAATTTCAGATCTTGGGATATTATTCGAACAGCAAGCAAAACAAAATAGAACAAAATGATGCTCCAAGCAAAACACATATCATGTGGTGAATAAAAATATAGCCTCAAGTGAAGTTACCGATGAACGAAGACGAAAGAGGGGATGCCTTCCGGGGCATTCCCAAGCTTAGGCTCTTGGTTGTCCTTGAATATTACCTTGCGGTGCCTTGGGCATCCCCAAGCTTAGGCTCTTGCCACTCGTTATTCCATAGTCCATTGAGTCTTTACCCAAAACTTGAAAGCTTCACAACACAAAACTCAACAGAAAACTCGTAAGCTCCGTTAGTATAAGAAAATAAAATCACCACTTTGGGTACTGTTATGGACTCATTCTAAATTCAAATTGGTGTAATATCTACTGTATTCCAACTTCTCTATGGTTCATACCCCCCCCCCCGATACTACTCATAGATTCATCAAAATAAGCAAACAACACAATGAAAACAGAATCTGTCAAAACCAGAACAGTCTGTAGTAATCTGTAACTCTAGAATACTTCTGTAACTCCAAAAATTCTGACATAAATTGGTGGACGTGAGGAATTTGTCTATTAATTTTCTGCAAGAAGAATCAACTCAAAAGCACTCTTCTGTAAAACATGACAGCTAATCTCGTGAGCGTAAAGTTTCTGTTTTTTACAGCAAGATCACATTAACTTTCACCCAAGTCTTCCCAAAGGTCTACTTGGCACGTTATTGAAACAAAAGCTATAAAACATGATTGATACAGTAGCTTAATCATGTGGACACAAAAACAGTAGGGGTAAATATTGGGTTGTCTCCCAAAAAGCGCTTTTCTTTAATGCCTTTTAGCTAGGCATGATGATTTCAATGATGCTCACATAAAAGATAAGAATTGAAACATAGCGGGAGCATCATGAAGAATATGACTAGCACATTTAAGTCTAACCCACTTCCTATGCATAGGGATTTTGTGAGCAAACAACTTATGGGAACAATAATTAACTAGCATAGGAAGGCAAGACAAGCATAACTTCAAGATTTTAAGCACATAGAGAGGAAACTTGATGTTATTGCATTTCCTACAAGCATATATTCCTCCCTCATAATAATTTTCAGTGGCATCATGAATGAATTCAACAATATAACTATCACATAAAGCATTATTTTCATGATTTACAAGCATAGAAATTTTACTACTCTCCACATAAGCAAAATTCTTCTCATGAATAGTAGTGGGAGAAAACTCAACAAAATAACTATCAAGTGAGGCATAATCCAATTGAAAATTAAAATCAAGATGACAAGTTTCATAGTTATCATTATTCTTTAATGCATACATGTCATCACAATAATCATCATAGATAGCAACTTTTTTATCATAATCAATTGGACTCTTCCGAAATAGTAGATTCATCACTAAATAAAGTCATGACCTCTCCAAATCCACTTTCATAATTATCACAATAAGATTCGACACCCTCCAAAATAGTCGGATCATTACTTCCTAAAGTTGACACTCTTCCAAACCCACTTTCATCAATATAATCATCATAAATAGGAGGCATGCTATCATCATGATAAATTTTCTCATCCAAACTTGGGGGGACTAAAAATATCATATTCAACAAACATAGCATCCCCAAGCTTGTGGCTTTGCATATCATTAGCATGATGGATATTCAAGGAATTCATACTAAAAACATTGCAATCATGCTCATCATTCAAATATTTAGTGCCAAACATTTTAATGCATTCTTCTTCTAACACTTGAGCACAATTTTCCTTTCCATCATTTTCACGAAAGACATTAAAAAGATGAAGCATATGAGGCACCCTCAATTCCATTTTAGTTTTCTTTTATAGACTAAACTAGTGATAAAACAAGAAACAAAAATATTCGATTGCAAGATCTAAATATATACCTTCAAGCACTAATCTCCCCGGCAACGGCGCCAGAAAAGAGCTTAGTTGACGGGGTGTTAGTGCCGCTTACCTAGCCTCCCCGGCAACGGTGCCAGAAAGAGCTTGATGTCTACTACACAACCTTCTTCTTGTAGATGTTGTTGGGCCTCCAAGTGCAGAGGTTTGTAGGACAGTAGCAAATTTCCCTCAAGTGGATGACCTAAGGATTATCAATCCGTGGGAGGCGTAGGATGAAGATGGTCTCTCTCAAACAACCCTGCAACCAAATAACAAAGAGTCTCTTGTGTCCCCAACACACCCAATACAATGGTAAATTGTATAGGTGCACTAGTTCGACAAATAGATGGTGATACAAGTGCAATATGGATGGTAGATATAGGTTTTTGTAATCTGAAATTATAAAAACAGCAAGGTAACTAATGGTAAAAGTGAGCACAAACGGTATTGCAATGCTTCGAAACAAAACCTAGGGTTCATACTTTCACTAGTGCAAGTTCTCTCAACAATAATAACATAACTGTATCATATAACTATCCCTCAACATGCAACAAAGAGTCACTCCAAAGTCACTAATGGCGGAGAACAAACAAAGAGATTATTGTAGGGTACGAAACCACCTCAAAGTTATTCTTTCCGATCACTCCATTGGGCTATTCCTATAAGTGTCAAAAACAGCCCTATAGTTCGTAGTAAAATAACACCTTAAGACACAAATCAACCAAAACCCTAATGTCACCTAGATACTCCAATGTCACCTCAAGTATCCGCGGGTATGATTATACGATATGCATCACACAATCTCAGATTCATCTATTCAACCAACACAAAGAACTTCAAAGAGTGCCCCAAAGTTTCTACCGGAGAGTCAAGACGAAAACGTGTGCCAACCCCTATGCATAAGTTCACAAGGTCACTGAACCCGCAAGTTGATCACCGAAACATACATCAAATAGATCACGTGATATCCCATTGTCACCACAGATAAGCACATGCAAGACATACATCAAGTGTTCTCAAATCCTTAAAGACTCAATCCGATAAGATAACTTCAAAGGGAAAACTCAATCCATTACAAGAGAGTAGAGGGGGAGAAATATCATATGATCCAACTATAATAGCAAAGCTCGCGATACATCAAGATCGTGCCAAATCAAGAACACGAGAGAGAGAGAGACAGAGAGAGAGAGAGAGAGAGAGAGAGATTAAACACATAGCTACTAGTACATACCTTCAGCCCCGAGGGTGAACTACTCCCTCCTCGTCATGGAGAGCGCCAGGACGATGAAGATGGTCACCTGTGATGGATTCCCCCTCCGGCAGGGTTCCGGAACGGGCTCCCGAGAGGTTTTTGGTGGCTGCAGAGGCTTGCGGCGACGGAACTCCCGATCTAGGTTTCTTTCTAGAATTTTGGGTATTTATAGGAGGGTTTGGCGTCAAGAACAAGTTAGGGGGACCCACGAGGAGTCCACGAGGCATAGGGGCGCGCCCCAGGCGGGTGGGCGCGCCCCCCACCCTTGTGGGCCCCACAGGACTCCTCTCCGATAACTTTTTGTTCCAGTACTTTTTATATTTTCCAGAAAAAATCTCCGTTGATTTTCAACGCATTCCGAGAACTTCTATTTTTGCACAAAAACACCACCACTGTAGTTCTGCTGAAAACAGCGTCAGTCCGGGTTAGTTCTAATCAAATCATACCAAAATCATGTTGAAATATTATAAACATAGCATGCAGTCATAAAAAATTATAGATACGTTGGACACGTATCATGCATCACCTAGATAGATCTTGCGTGATCGTAGGAATAAATTACTGTATTCCCCAACAGTGGTATCGCAGCCAGGTCTATGCGTAGATGTTATATGCACGAGTAGAACACAAAGAGTTGTGGGTGATAATAGTCATACTGCTTACCAGCATGTCATATTTTGATTCAGCGGTATTGTTGGATGAAGCGGCCCAGACCGACATTACATGACCGCGTTCATGAGACTGGTTCTACCGACGTGCCTATGCACATAGGTGGCTGGCGGGTGTTTTTTTCTCCAACTTTAGTTGAATCGAGTGTGGCTACGCCCGGTCCTTGTTGAAGGTTAAAACAACACACTTGATAAAAATCGTTGTGGTTTTGATGCTTAGGTAAGAACGGTTCTTGCTAGAAGCCCGTAGCACCCACGTAAAACATGTAACAACAAAGTAGAGGATGTCTAACTTGTTTTTGCAGGGCTTGCTGTGATGTGATATGGTCAAGGCATGATGTGATATAAATTGTTGTATGAGATGATCATGTTTTGTAACAAAGTTATCAGCAACTGGCAGGAGCCATATGGTTGTCGCTTTATTGTATGCAATGCAATCACCATGTAATTTTTTTACTTTATCACTAAGCGGTAGCGATAGTCGTAGTAACAATAGTTGGCAAGACGACAACGATGCTATGATGGAGATCAAGGTGTCGTGCCAGTGACGATGGAGATCATGACGATGCTTCGGCGATGGAGATCATGAGCACAAGATGATGATGGCCATATCATGTCACATATTTTGATTGCATGTGATGTTTATCTTTTATGCATCTTATTTTGATTAGTACGGTGGTAGCATTATAAGATGATCCCTTACTAAATTTCAAGGTATAAGTGTTCTCCCTGAGTATGCACTATTGCTACAGTTCGTCCGAGACACCACGTGATGATCGGGTGTGATAAGCTCTATGTTCACATACAACGGGTGCAAGCCAGTTTTGCACACGCAGAATACTCAAGTTAAAATTGACGAGCCTAGCATATGCAGATATGGCCTCAGAACACTGAGACCGAAAGGTCGAACGTGAATCATATAGTAGATATGATCAACATAGTGATATTCACCATTGAAAACTACTCCATGTCACATGATGATCGGACATGGTTTAGTTGATTTGGATCACATGATCATTTAGATGACTAGAGGGATGTCTATCTAAGTGGGAGTTCTTAAGTAATATGATTAATTGAACTTTAATTTATCATGAACTTAGTCCTGATAGTTATTTTGCATGTCTATGTTATTGTAGATCAATGGCCCGTGCTACCGTTCCTTTGAATTTTAATGCGTTCCTAGAGAAAGCTAAATTGAAAGATGATGGCAGCAACTATACGGACTGGGTCCGTAACTTGAGGATTATCCTCATTGCTGCACAGAAGAATTATGTCCTAGAAGCATCGCTGGGTGTCAGGCCTGTTGCAGATGCTACTGATAATGTTAAGAACGTTTGGCAGAGCAAAGCTGATGACTACTCGATAGTTCAGTGTGCCATGCTTTATGGCTTAGAATCGGGACTTTAAAGACGTTTGGAACGTCATGGAGCATATGAGATGTTCCAAAAGTTGAAGTTAATATTTCAAGCAAATGCCAGAGTTGAGAGATATGGAGTCTCCAACAAGTTCTACAGCTGCAAAATGGAGGAGAATAGTTCTGTCGGTTGATACGCCTCCGTCGTATCTACTTTTCCAAACACTTTTGCCCTTGTTTTGGACTCTAACTTGTATGATTTGAATGGAACTAACCCGGAATGACGCTGTTTTCACCAGAATTGCCATGATGTTGTTTTATGTGCAGAAAACAAAAGTTCTTGGAATGACCTGAAACTCCATGGAACATCTTAGAAAAAATAATAAAAAATCCTCGCCAAAGATGAACAGGGGGCCCACACCCTGTCCACGAGGGTGGGGGGCGCGCCCCCCTCGTGGGCCCCCTGGTGGCCCTCCGACGCCAACTCCAACTCCATATGTTGGCTTTCGGGGAGAAAAAAATCAGAGAGAAGAAATCATCGCGTTTTACGATACGGAGCCGCCGCCAAGCCCTAATCTCTCTCGGGAGGGCTGATCTGGAGTCCGTTCGGGGCTCTGGAGAGGGGGATTTGTTGTCGTCGTCATCATCAACCATCCTCCATCACCAATTTCATGATGCTCACCGCCGTGCGTGAGTAATTCCATCATAGGCTTGCTGGACGGTGATGGGTTGGATGAGATTTATCATGTAATCGAGTTAGTTTTGTTAGGGTTTGATCCCTAGTATCCACTATGTTCTGAGATTGATGTTGCTATGACTTTGCTATGCTTAATGCTTGTCACTAGGGCCCGAGTGCCATGATTTCAGATCTGAACCTATTATGTTTTCATGAATATATGTGTGTTCTTGATCCTATCTTGCAAGTCTATAGTCACCTACTATGTGTTATGATCCGGCAACCCCGAAGTGACAATAATCGGGACCACTCCCGGTGATGACCATAGTTTGAGGAGTTCATGTATTCACTATATGCTAATGCTTTGTTTCGGTTCTCTATTAAAACGAGGCCTTAATATCCCTTAGTTTCCGATAGGACCCCGCTGCCACGGGAGGGTAGGACAAAAGATGTCATGCAAGTTCTTTTCCATAAGCACGTATGACTATATACGGAATACATGCCTACATTACATTGATGAATTGGAGCTAGTTCTGTGTCACCCAATGTTATGACTGTTACATGACGAACCGCATCCGGCATAATTATCCATCACTAATCCAGTGCCTACAAGTTTTCCATATACTGGTTCTCGCTTATTTACTTTTCTGTTGCTACTGTTACAATCACTACAAAATACCAAAAACATCACTTTTGTTGTCTTTACTTTTGTTACCGTTACCACCACTATCATATTACTTTGCTGCTAAACACTTTGCTGCAGATACTAAGTTTCCAGGTGTGGTTGAATTGACAACTCAGCTGCTAATACTTGAGAATATTCTTTGGCTCCCCTTGTGTCGAATCAATAAATTTGTGTTGAATACTCTACCCTCGAAAACTGTTGCGATCCCCTATACTTGTGGGTTATCAAGACCTTTTTCTGGTGCCGTTGCCGGGGAGCATAGCTCTATTCTTTGAGTCACTTGGGATTTATATCTGCTGGACACTATGAAGAACTTGAAAGACGATCGAACTACTATTTTTCCCTCAACTACGAGGGGAGGTAAGGAACTGCCATCTAGCTCTGCACTTGATTCACCTTCTGTTATAAGTAAGCTTGCGACACCTAAACCTGCTACTGCTATGAATTCTGTTATGTCGCATGTTATTGATGATGCCACTTCTGCTATGCATGATACTTATGATGAAACTACTTCTATGCTTGATAATACTGTGCCCCTTGGTAAATTTCTTGATGAACAAATTGCTAGATCTAGAGAAAGAGAAATTATTGAATCTGAATACGATGATGGGAGTGATGATGAGAATATGCCTGCTATTCCTGAGGGTTATCTTTTTGATGCGGAATCTTCTGCAGCTATTTTTGCCTGCCAGGATAGATACGAACTTAAGAGGCTGCTAGTTAAATGGAGTAAAGAATCTCTTAGAGATAGAATGAGACCCGACCCTGCTTTTGCTACTTCACCTATCTGTGTTCCTGATAAGGATTATTATGAATTCTCTGTTGATCCAGATATAATTACTTTGGTTGAATCTAATCCTTTCTATGGCTATGAATCTGAAACTGTTGTGGCACATCTTACTAAGTGAAATGATATAGCCGCCCTGTTTACTAATGATGAGAGATCGCGCTACCTTTATTTACTCAAAATATTTTTGTTCTCATTAAAGGGTGATGCTAAGATATGGTTTAATTCTCTTGATCCTGGTTGTGTGTGTACTCCCCAGGATATGATTTATTACTTCTCTGCTAAATATTTACCTGCTCATAAGAAATAAGCTGCTTTGAGGGAAACATACAACTTCGTGCAAATTGAAGAAGAGAGTCTCCTACAAGCTTGGGGGAGGCTTCTCAAGTTACTTAATGCTTTGCCTGATCATCCTCTTAAGAAACCCGAAATACTTGATATCTTTTATAATGGACTAACTGATGCTTCCAGAGATTACCTGGATAGTTGTGCTAGTTCTCTTTTCAGGGAAAGAACACTGGATGAAGCTGAAGTTCTATTGAATAATATGTTGACAAATGAAAATAATTGGGCACCTCCTGAGCCAATTCCTGAGCCAGTTCCAGAGCCAATTACTGAGTCTGTTCCTAAACAACTCCAAAGAAGAGAGGTGTTCTATTTCTAAGTCTCGAAGATATGCAAGAGGCAAAGAAATCTATGAAAGAAAACGGTATTAAAGCTGAAGATGTTAAGAATTTACCTCCTTTTGAAGAAATACATGGTCTTAATTTACCGCCTGTTGAAGAAGTATATGATCTCAATTCCTTATTCACTGAAGAACCTCCTGATCCCGATATCCTGACACAGGTAGTAAAGGTAAATTCTCTCTATAGATATGATAAATCTGAAGTCCCTCCTATTAAAATTGCTAGTCAGTGCTTGGATGTGTTTGATGACTTTATGTTTAAGCAAGATGACTTTAATGCTTATTTTGGTAGACAATTAAAACAGAATACCTTTATGGTTAAACGCTTGAGTGATTTTATGGCTAATATTAGAGGTGAACTTAAACTTGTTAGCAAACATGCTTCTATGGTTACCACTCAAGTAGAACAAGTACTTAAAGCTCAGAAAGAAGTGCTTGATGAAATGAATAGTAAGAAAAATGGTTATGTTGTTAGAGTGGCTACTAGAACTGGTAGAATGACTCAAGAACCTTTGTATCCTGAAGTCCACCCTAAGAGAATCGAGCAAGATTCTCAGAGAAACAATATTGATGTACCTAGTTCTTCTAAAAGGAAGAAAAAGAAAAATGATAGGACTTTGCAAACTTCTAGTGAACCTATCGCTGAACCACCTGAGAATCCAAATGATATCTCTGTTTCTGATGCTGAAACACAATCAGGTGATGAACATGAACCTAGTGATAATGTTAATGATAATGTTCATGTTCATGCTCAACCTAGTAATGATAATGATGTAGAAGTTGAACCTGTTGTTGATCTTGATAACCCACAATCAAAAAATCAACATTATGATAAAAGAGACTTCGTTGCTAGGAAAAACGGTAAAGAAAGGGAACCATGGGTTCAGAAACCCATGCCTTTTCCTCTGAAACCATCCAAGAAAAAGGATGATTAGGATTTTGAGCGCTTTGCTGAAATGATTAGACCCATCTTTTTGCGTATGCGATTGACTGATGTGCTCAAAACAAATCCTTATGCTAAGTATATGAAAGATATCATTACTAATAAAAGAAAGATACCTGAAGCTGAAATTTCCACCATGCTTTCTAATTACACTTTTAAGGGTGGAATACCAAAGAAACTTGGAGATCCCGGAGTGCCTACTATACCATGCTCCATTAAAAGAAGTTATGTTAAAACTGCTTTATGTGATCTTGGATCCGGTGTTAGTGTTATGCCTCTCTCTTTATATCGTAGACTTGACTTGAATAAGTTGACACCTACTGAAATATCTTTGCAAATGGCTGATAAATCAACTGCTATACCTGTCGGTATTTGTGAGGATGTGCCTGTTGTGGTTGCAAACGTTACTATTTTAACGGACTTTGTTATTCTTGATATTCCCGAGGACGATAGTATGTTTATTATTCTTGGAAGACCTTTCCTTAATACTGCAGGGGCTGTTATTGATTGCACCAAAGGCAATGTCACTTTTCATGTTAATGGCAATGAGCACACGGTACATTTTCTGAGGAAACAACCTCAAGTTTATAGTATCAACTCTATTGGAAAAATTCCATCGATTATATTTGGAGGTTTTGAATTTCCTCTCCCTACTGTCAAGAAAAAGTATGATATTCTTATTGTTGGGGATTTTCATATCCCCGTTGAGGTAACTTAGTGTTATTCGAAATTTCTCCGGTTCCGTGTTATTCGGAATGAGTTTGTTAACAAGACTTGATCAACCTTGTTAGTGGGTTCATTTTGATGATCACGAGATGGATGAAACTAGAAGCACAACCTTCTGTACCCTCTCTATATTTTCTATTATTTAGTAGAAATAAAGTAAAATAGTATTTCTTCTGTCTGTTCCCTGACTTATCCGTGCAATATAAAAATATCCCGAAAATAAAAGTCTTTAGAATGCCATGCCAATTTAATATGATTTTTTTCGGGAATATTTGAGGATTTACTGTGCAAAAATTACCGCGGGGGGAGCTGCCAACTGGCCACGAGGGTGGAGGGCGCGCCCTATCCCTCTGGGCGCGCCCCCTGCCTCGTGGGCCCATGGTGGCCCTCCTCCACTTATCCCTGCACCCATCTTCTTCCTCTGCCTCACACAAACACGAAAAACTAACTCAAGCACGAGTTCCAGCCCCCGTTGATGTGATTTTCGATCTCCTTGCTCAAAGCACCTCTCGCAAAACTGCTTGGGGAGATTGTTCCTTGGTATGTGACTCCTCTATTGGTCCAATTAGTTTTTGTTCTAGTGCTTTATTCATTGCAAATCTGTGCTGCATAGGTGACCATGTTCTTGAGCTTGCATGTCAAATTTATATGGTTCCAAGTAGTTCTAATGCTTGATATAGGCTCTAGGCACTTGTGGGAGTTGTTGCTATCAATTTTATTAAAGCTGGTTCACTTTTATTTGAAGTTACTAAAAATTTCAGAAATTTTTCAAAGGAAACAATATGTTTAGAAAGATGTTCCAAGGTGGTTCTTCAAGGAAGCAAGGTCCCAGGCTTGCAATGCGTGATGCTGACGAGGAACCACCAAGAGACGCTCCTGTGAGGCCTTGTGAATGGCCTTTAGAAAATTTTATGAATCAAGCGGGAATCAAAGAAGAATTTAGCGCATATTTGCGTAACGCCGGTCTTGAGGACTTTGAAGCTGACAAATGCCCCCAGTATCATGATCTCACAAGTTCATTTGTGAGGAGGTTTGAGTTTCATCTTCGTGTAATTCTCCTTTAGTCATGTTTGACCTTTATGACATATCTTATACCATGGACTTAGAGGATTTCACTCATGCTTGCAAACTTCCATCTTGGGGTAGTGTCAAGGATCCCCCTAAATCTGAATATAGAGACTTTCTTGCTAGAATAACTGTGGGGGAATCTAGAGATATAACACAAGCCACTATAGGGAGCGTTCACTTTCCTGCTATACATTATTTTGCTCTCTTCATAGGTAGACGCATAAATGCTAAGGATGAAGCATGTCACATGTGTGCCCCTGATCTCAGCATTCTCAGAAGTGCTGTGTTAGGAGACCAATCTTATCATATGGGAGGCATTGTAGCTCATAGGTTGCATCATAATAGACATAACGAAGATTTCTTTGGAGGAATTTTTGCAACCCGCTTAGCTAATTTTCTTGAGATAGACATTCGTGAGGGTGATATGGAGTTACCACCTACTTATTTAGATTTTGATTCTATGGTTTCCCACCAGTTTGTTGAGAGGGCTGAACTACCTCTCCAGTATCGATTAATCTTTAACAAACGGCATGTTGTCCGTATTACCCTTCCTGCTCCTGCCTTCTTTGATTCTCAGACAAAAGGAAGATACATTATTACCAGAGAAGAGGCAGATGAGTACGAGAGGAGAGCGGAGGCTGCTCGACGACATGCTACAGCTCAGGCGGCGATAGCCGCTGCATCACAGTATGACCCCAGCTTCACCTACGGGTATCCGCCAGGCTATCCCTGGCAATAGACCAACTTAGGCCAAAAGCCTAAGCTTGGGGGAGTACGTATTTCTCACCGACATTACATTTATGTTCACACTCACTCATTACTAGATGTCGGTGCTCATACTCTTTCACTGTAATATACATGCTAGTTTATTTTCTTTTTCCTGCTTTCTTCTTGTGTGTTTGATAAACCTTAAGAAAAAACCAAAAAAATTAGTAGTAGTTTATTTATTTCCTGTAGTAATTAAAAAGAAAACCCTAAAATATTTCCCGTTCTTCTTTTGTTTGTTGGGAGCTTTCCCGTGTAAATAGTTTTATTTTCTTTCCTTTGGGGTCGAGAAGACTATATTGAAAATGCTTAGTGGATCTTATATGCATGATTGTTTATTTAACTTAGAGCCCATATTACTTGTCTTCTCTCTTGAGTTGAATGCTTGCAGATTCCAGCTTAGTCCAATGCACGTGCACTCTTATTATTATACACATCGTTCGGTCGTGCAAGTGAAAGGCAATAATGATGATATATGATGGACTTATTGGGATGAGAAAAGCTGGTATGAACTCGACCTCTCTTGTTTTTGTAAATATGATGATTCATCATTCCTGGGTCAGCTATTATGAAGTAAACATATTTGCAATGACATTTAGAGATTATAGTTGCTTGTGCCATGCTTGATTAGCTATGAATTATAATGGTTTACCTTGCGTGCCAACATGCTATTAGAATGATTATGATGTGGTATGATGGGATGGTATCCTCCTTTAAATGAATTGAGTGACTAGACTTGGCACATGTTCACGCATGTAGTTAAATCAAATCAACATAGCCTTCATGATATTTATGTTCATGATAGATTATATCCTACTCATGCTTGTATTCGGTGTAAATTAATTTTAATGCATGTTTACGACTGTTGTCGCTCTCTCAGTTGGTCGCTTCCCAGTCTTTTGCTAGCCTTCACCTGTACTAAGCGAGAATACTGCTTGTGCATCCAAACTCCTTAAACCCCAAAGTTGTTCCATATGAGTCCACTATACCTACCTATATGCGGTATCTACCTGCCGTTCCAAGTAAATTTGTATGTGCCAAACTCTAAACCTTCAAATAAACATTCTGTTTTGCATGCTTGAATAGCTCATATATCAACTAGGGGTGCCCTTATCTTCCGTGTTAGGCGGGTTTTCTCAAGAGGAGTGGACTCCGCTCCTCATTCACGAGAAAATGGCTGGTCACCGGGATGCCCAATCCCATGCTTTATGCAAACTAAATCAAAATAATTGCAAACAAAACTCCCCCTGGGACCCGTTGAATGTTGGAGGCACTCGTTGTTTCGAGCAAGCCATGGATTGATGCTTATGGAGGAGGGGGAGTATAAACTTTACCATTCTATTTGGGAACCGCCTATAATTTGTTTAGCATGGAAGATATCGTCATCTCTTAGTTGTCATGTTGACAATGAAAGTATGTCGCTCAAAATATAATTTATCTCTATTTCAAAACCGAGCTCTGGCACCTCTACAAATCCCTGCTTCCCTCTGCGAAGGGCCTATCCATTTACTTTTATGTTGAGTCATCATCCTTCTTATTAAAAGCACCCGCTGGAGAGCACACTATCGTTTGCATTCATTATAATTGGTTTATATTGGGTATGACTTGACTGGATCTCTTTTACCATGAATTATAATATTTAGTCAGTCCTTGATCTTTAAAGGTGCTCTGCATTTATGTTTTGCGGTCTCAGAAAGGGCTAGCGAGATACCATTTTGTTATATCATGTTATGATTATTTTGAGAAAGTGTTATCATCCGAGTTTTGTTATTATAGCTCGCTAGCTGATTATGTTATTGATATGAATAATTGTGAGACCTATGTGTTATTGTGAGTATGGTTAGTTCATAATATTTGCTGAAACTTGAATGCTGGCTTTTCATGTTACAACAACAAGAGCAAACAGAGTTTGTAAAAGTTTTTCTTTTTCTCATTCAGTTTGTCAACTGAATTGCTTGAGGACAAGCAAGGGTTTAAGCATGGGGGAGTTGATACGCCTCCGTCGTATCTACTTTTCCAAACACTTTTGCCCTTGTTTTGGACTCTAACTTGTATGATTTGAAAGGAACTAACCCGGACTGACGCTGTTTTCAGCAGAATTGCCATGATGTTGTTTTATGTGCAGAAAACAAAAGTTCTCGGAATGACCTGAAACTCCACGGAACATCGTAGAAAAAATAATAAAAAATCCTTGCCAAAGATGAAGACCAGGGGGCCCACACCCTGTCCACGAGGGTGGGGGGCGCCCCCCCCCTCCTGGGCGCGCCCTCTACCTCGTGGGCCCCCTGGTGGCCCTCCGATGCCAACTCCAACTCCATATATTGGCTTTCGGGGAGAAAAAAATCAGAGAGAAGAAATCATCGCGTTTTACGATACGGAGCCGCCGCCAAGCCCTCATCTCTCTCATGAGGGCTGATCTGGAGTCCGTTCAGGGCACCGGAGAGGGGGATTCGTCACCGTCGTCATCATCAACCATCCTCCATCACCAATTTCATGACGCTCACCGCCGTGCGTGAGTAATTCCACCGTAGGCTTGCTGGACGGTGATGGGTTGGATGAGATTTATCATGTAATCGAGTTAGTTTTGTTAGGGTTTGATCCCTAGTATCCACTATGTTCTGAGATTGATGTTGCTATGACTTTGCTATGCTTAATGCTTGTCACTAGGGCCCGAGTGCCATGATTTTAGATCTGAACCTATTATGTTTTCATGAATATATGTGTGTTCTTGATCCTATCTTGCAAGTCTATAGTCACCTACCCTGTGTTATGATTCGGCAACCCCGAAGTGACAATAATCGAGACCATTCCTGGTGATGACCATAGTTTGAGGAGTTCATGTATTCACTATGTGCTAATGCTTTGTTCCGGTTCTCTATTAAAAGGAGGCCTTAATATCCCTTAGTTTCCAATAGGACCCCGCTGCCACGGGAGGGTAGGACAAAAGATGTCATGCAAGTTCTTTTCCATAAGCACGGATGACTATATACGGAATACATGCTTACATTACATTGATGAATTGGAGCTAGTTCTGTGTCACCCTATGTTATGACTATTACATGACGAACCGCATCCGGCATAATTATCCATCACTAATCATGTGCCTATGAGTTTTCCATATACTGGTTCTCGCTTATTTACTTTTCCGTTGCTACTATTACAATCACTACAAAATACCAAAAACATTACTTTTGCTGTCTTTACTTTTGTTACCGTTACCACCACTATCATATTACTTTGCTACTAAACACTTTGCTGCAGATACTAAGTTTTTAGGTGTGGTTGAATTGACAACTCAGCTGCTAATACTTGAGAATATTCTTTGGCTCCCCTTGTGTCGAATCAATAAATTTGGGTTGAATACTCTACCCTCGAAAACTGTTGTGATCCCCTATACTTGTGGGTTATCATCAGTGAACACATACTCAGAATGTCTGGGTACCATAACCACTTGACTCAACTGGGATTTAATCTTCCTGATGATAGTGTCATTGATAGAGTTCTTCAATCACTGCCACCAAGCTATAAAGGCTTCATGATGAACTATAATATGCAAGGGATGAACAAGACTATTCCTGAGCTCTTCGCAATGCTAAAGGCTGCGGAGGTAGAAATCAAGAAGGAGCATCAAGTGTTGATGGTCAACAAGACCACTAGTTTCAAGAAAAACGGCAAAGGGAAGAAGGGTAACTTCAAGAAGAACGGCAAAAAGGTTGCTGCTCAAGAGAAGAAACCCAAGTCTGGACCTAAGCCTGAAACTGAGTGCTTCTACTGCAAAGGGACTGGTCACTGGAAGCGGAACTGCCCCAAGTATTTCGTGGATAAGGATGGCAAAGTGAAAGGTATATTTGATATAAATGTTATTGATGTGTACCTTACTAATGCTCGTAGTAGCGCCTGGGTATTTGATACTGGTTCTGTTGCTCATATTTGCAACTCAAAACAGGGGCTACGGATTAAACGAAGATTGGCTAAGGACGAGGTGACGATGCGCATGGGAAATGGTTCCAAGGTCGATGTGATCGCCGTCGGCACTCTACCTCTACATCTACCATCGGGATTAGTTTTAGACCTGAATAATTGTTATTTGGTGCCAGCGTTGAGCATGAACATTATATCTGGATCTTGTTTAATGCGAGATGGTTATTCATTTAAATCAGAGAATAATGGTTGTTCTATTTATTTGAGTAATATCTTTTATGGTCATGCACCCTTGATGAGTGGTCTATTTTTGTTGAATCTCGATAGTGATGATACACATATTCATAATATTGAAACCAAAAGATGCAAAGTTGATAATTATAGTGCAACTTATTTGTGGCACTGCCGTTTGGGTCATATCGGTGTAAAGTGCCAGTGCTGATGGACTTTTGGAATCACTTGATTATGAATCACTTGGTGCTTGTGAACCGTGCCTCATGGGCGAGATGACTAAAACTCTATTCTCTGGAACAATGGAACGAGCTACTGACTTGTTGGAAATAATACATACCGATATATACGATCCAATGAGTATTGATACTAGTGGTGGGTATCGTTATTTTCTTACCCTCACAAATGATTTGAGAAGATATGGTTATATCTACTTAATGAAACATAAGTCTGAAACATTTGAAAAGTTCAAAGAATTTCAGAGTGAAGTGGAAAATCATCGTAACAAGAAAATAAAGTTTCTACGATCTGATCGTGGAGGAGAATATTTGAGTTACGAGTTTGGTGTTCATTTGAGACAACATGGGATAGTTTCACAATTAACGTCACCTGGAACACCACAGCGAAATGGTGTGTCCGAACATCGTAACCATACTTTATTGGATATGGTGCGATCTATGATGTCTCTTACTGATTTACCGCTATCGTTTTGGGGTTATGCTTTAGAGATGACTGCATTCACTTTAAATAGGGCACCATCAAAATCCGTTGAGACGACGCCTTATGAATAGTGGTTTGGCAAGAAACCAAAGTTGTCATTTCTTAAAGTTTGGGGCTGCGATGCTTATGTGAAAAAGCTTCAACCTAATTAGCTCGAACCCAAATCGGAGAAGTGCGTCTTCATAGGATACCCAAAGCAAACTGTTGGGTACACCTTCTGTCACAGATACGAAGGCAAAATCTTTGTTGCTAAGAATGGATCCTTTCTAGAGAAGGAGTTTCTCTCGACAGAAGTGAGTGGGAGGAAAGTAGAACTTGATGAGGTAATTGTACCTTCTCCCTTATTGGAAAGTAGTTCGTCACAGAAATCAGTTCCAGTGATTCCTACACCAATTGGTGAGCAAGTTAATGATGATGATCATGAAACTTCAGATCAAGTTACTACCAAACCTCATAGGTCTTCCAGAGTAAGATCCGCACCAGAGTGGTACGGTAATCATATTCTGGAAGTCATGTTACTAGACCATGATGAACCTACGAACTATGAGGAAGCGATGATGAGCCCAGATTCCGCGAAATGGCTTGGGGCCACAAAATCTGAGATGGGTTCCATGTATGAGAACAAAGTGTGGACTTTGGTGGACTTGCCCAATGATCACAAGACATAGAAAATAAATGGATCTTTAAGAAGAAGACCGACGCAGACGGTAATGTTACTGTTTACAAAGCTCGATTTGTTGTGAAAGGTTTTCAACAAGTTCAAGGAGTTGACTACGATGAGACTTTCTCACCTGTAGTGATGCTTAAGTCTGTCCAAATCATGTTAGCGATTGCCGCATTTTATGATTATGAAATTTGGCAAATGGATGTCAAAACTGCAGTCCTGAATGGATTTCTGGAAGAAGAGTTGTATATGATGCAACCAGAAGGTTTTGTCGATCCAAAGGGTGCTAACAAAGTGTGCAAGCTCCAGCGATCCATTTTTATGGACTGGTGCAAGCCTCTCGGAGTTGGAATAAACACTTTGATAGTGTGATCAAAGCATATGGTTTTATACAGACTTTTGGAGAAGCTTGTATTTACAAGAAAGTGAGTGGGAGCTCTGTAGCATTTCTAATATTATATGTGGATGACATATTGTTGATTGGAAATGATATAGAATTTCTGGATAGCATAAAGGGATACCTGAATAAGAGTTTTTCTATGGAAGACCTCAGAGAAGTTGCTTACATATTAGGCATCAAGATCTATAGAGATAGATCAAGACGCTTAATTGGACTTTCACAAAGCACATACCTTGATAAAGTTTTGAAGAAGTTCAAAATGGATCAGTCAAAGAAAGGGTTCTTGTCTATGTTACAAGGTGTGAAGTTTAGTCAGACTCAATGCCCGACCACTGCAGAAGATAGAGAGAAAATGAAAGTCATTCCCTATGCTTCAGCCATAGGTTCTATCATGTATGCAATCCTGTATACCAGACCTGATGTGTACTTTGCTATAAGCAAAGTAGGGAGGTACCAAAGTAATCCCGGAGTGGAGCACTGGACAGCGGTCAAAAACATCCTAAAATACCTGAAAAGGACTAAGGATGTGTTTCTCGTTTATGGAGGTGAAAAAGAGCTCTTCGTAAATGGTTACGTCGATGCAAGCTTTGACACTGATCCGGATGACTGTAAGTCACAAACCGGATATGTATTTTTATTGAATGGAGGAGCTGTCAGTTTGTGCAGTTCTAAGTAGAGCGTCATGGGGGGATCTACGTGTGAAGCGAAGTACATTGCTACTTCGGAAGCAGCGAATGAAGGAGTTTGGATGAAGGAGTTCATATCCGATCTTGGTGTCATACATAGTGCATCGGGTCCAATGAAAATCTTTTGTGACAATACTGGTGCAATTTCCTTGGCAAAGGAATCCGGATTTCACAAGAGAACCAAGCACATCAAGAGACGCTTCAATTCCATCTGTCATCAAGTGTTGGAAGAGGGCATAGAAATTTGCAAGATACACACGGATCTGAATATTGCAGACCCGTTGACTAAGCCTCTTCCACGAGCAAAACATGATCAGCACCAAAGCTCCATGGGTGTTAGAATCATTATTATGTAATCTAGATTATTGACTCTAGTGCAAGTGGGAGAATGAAGGAAATATGCCCTAGAGGCAATAATGAAGTTATTATTTATTTCCTTATTTCATGATAAATGTTTATTATTCATGCTAGAATTGTATTAACCGGAAACTTAGTACATGTGTGAATACATAGACAAAACATATTGTCCCTAGTATGCCTCTACTTGACTAGCTCGTTAATCAAAGATGGTTATGTTTCCTAACCATAGACATGTGTTGTCATTTGATGAACAAGATCACATCATTAGGAGAATGATGTGATGGACATGACCCATCCGTTAGCTTAGCATTATGATAGTGAAAGTTTCATTGCTACTGCTTTCTTCATGACTTATACAAGTTTCCCAGACTATGAGATTATGCAACTCCTGAATACCGGAGGAACACTTTATGTGCTACCAAACATCACAACGTAAATGGGTGATTATAAAGGTGCTCTAAAGGTGTAACACCCCGAGACCGATGCTCCAGATGCCTTCCTTGTATTCCGAGATTCGTCGTGTGATTTGTTTTGTTCGTTGCATTCATCCTTGCATTATGTGCATTGCATCATGTCATCATGCAACCCCTTTTTAAAACTTAGCTAATAGATTGCATAGATGGTTGATCTATTTAAATCGAGGGAAGGGTGACTTCTCTTTATAACATATCCTCCCAATATTAGGGAGCTATATTAAATATTTCTTTAATTTGGAATCACCATAACACACTTGCAAATTATCCCAATGCCTTTGTTATCTTAATTCTTGGTCTCCAACCTTGTCATATATTCTTTCATCATATTCCGGAGCTCCACCAAAAATCCGAACATTTTTTGCCGTTCCCAACCCTCACTTCCTATTCAAATCATTTGAATTTAAATCAAATGAGTTTGAATTTAAACTTCCATTCATGCTCACTTCTATTTTACCTGGATCAAGCTCATTTTAAGAGTCCGGGAAAATTAACCCTATGCGCATATTCATTCCCTAACCCCTCTTCATTCTCCTTCTCTCTAAGGATTTTCTGTTTTGCAAAATAAGAGAGAGGGAGAAGAGAGCCCAGCAGTCCAGCCAGGCCTCTGGCCACTTCCTTCTCTTCCGGGCCGGCCTTTAAGGCCCAGCTACACTCCTCTAACCCTAGCCGCAACGGAGAGCTCTGCTCGATCCCATCTCCTCCTCTCGTTCCCTCTGCCCGCCGCCACACACCCATCACTCGATCCCATCGCCCCTCCTCTCAATCCCCTCTCCCCATCGTCCTCCTCCTCCGCTGCCACACGCAGAGAGGAGTTCAGCCCCGCGCCCAGCCTCTGCAACACCACCGGGGTGGCCAACTCCGGTGGCCCTCTGTCGCCTGCGCCTGTGCGCCTCCTCCTCGCCAAGTCCCTGTCGCCCAAGCGCTCGAGGAGAGGAGATCCTCGAGCACCTGCGCCCACATCTGTCGTCCTCCGCGTCCAGTAGGAGCCCAGCACCGCTCGTCCCCTCCATTTTTGTCGGAGTTCGCCGGAGCCCCAGCACCGGCCGCCTTGCACCCGCGAGCACCACCACCTCCCGTGCGCCTCGAGCCTCCTCATGTGCGCCTCCGCTGCCCGGCGACCCTCTGCATCCACCTCCAGCAGCTCTCCCTGTGACCTCCTCTTCATCACCGCCTCGTGCCGTCCCTACCGACTCCGACCAGGGAGCCCCGCCGCTCGCCTGAACGTGGCATCCGCCTCCTGTTCGTGCTGCATCATCTCGTTCGCGGACACTTCTTTGCCACAAGTGCTCCTGACTGAGACCCTCAAGTCATCTACCCGGAGCCCAAGTCCGAAGACTACCATGGACGTGTGCCTGGTGTCACTTGGATTCGTCAAGACCGCCAAGACCCATACCTGGATCGTCAAGTTCGACTACACAGAACCACCAAGTACCACTACAATTGCGTGTACATCTACGGACGCCAAGACCGGACCAACAAGTACCCCGACAACGTGTGTAACTCTATCGTCGACCCCGTGGACGTCAAGTTCCTCGCCGTGACCCCGATCCTCTATGGAGTGTGTACGACTACGAAACGTGAACCACTACTTCCATTACCGTCACCGTGTACCACTACTTCCACGATGCCCCGTGAACGCCTACTTCCTCTACACCGCTCCGAACTCGAACCGCTCCGAAAATGCACGCTTCAAAGGTATAACCCCGAGACGATCACCCGTGGACCGAATGCATGTGTTGTATGAGATGCTCATGTTTGCACCGTGCCCATTTGCTTCATGCACGTTCCTCCTTGTTCGCCATGCCGTTGACCCGTGGGAACCCGGTAACCGGGAGCACCCCACCATCTTGCATGACTCGCTCACGTCACACTTCCTTTTGCACCGGTATCTCCTTGAGTTATTGGATAACCGGAATGTTGCCGTGGCACCATTTTCGTTATCGTTGCCGTGGCACCCCTTTTGTTCCGCCATGGTGACCAAATGATCCCTATCATATTAAATGGCAACATTTTCAAAAAAATTGCATATAACTTGTATATGTCATCCGCATCATGATAACAACAATTAAAATGTTTAAAATTGTTGTTTGTGTTAAATTGCTAAATAACATATGGGGATTTCCGGAATTGTTGTTTGTTGTTTCCGGCCTCACTTAAACTTGCCTAGATAGGTAGTTTAATTATGTTTCACCTCTTCCATGTTTATAACAACATGTAATTTTGTTGTGTTCCTAAACGAGAGAGAACTAAATAATTGATGTGGTGTTTCGTCAATATGCAACTCGTTGCATATTGAGCTCCACTTAACTTGTAGTGTTGTTTGTGCACTTTGCCATGCCATGCCTCATTAAACCGGGCATGCATCATACTTGGTTGTGCATCGTGCCATGTTTATGTGATGGTTGTTTACTATGTTGTTTGCTTCTTTCCGGTTGCGCTTCTCCTTGATAGTTCCGGTTATGTTGCGATTGTGAGGATCCGTTCGACTTCGTTCATTTGTCTTCTTCATGGACTCGTTCTTCTTCCTTGCGGGATCTCAGGCAAGATGACCACTACCCTCGATATCACTTCTATCTTTGCTTGCTAGTTGCTTCGTTCTATCGCTATGTTGCGCTGCCTACCACTTTTTTACCATGCCTCCCATATTGCCATGTCAGCCTCTAACCCTTTCACCCTTCCCAGCAAACCGTTGTTTGGCTATGTTACCGCTTTGCTCAGCCCCTCTTATAGCATTGTTAGTTGCAGATGAAGTTGAAGATTGCTCCATGATGGACACGATTATGTTGGGATATCACAATATCTCTTATTTAATTAATGCATCTATATACTTGGTAAAGGTGGAAGGCTCGGCCTTATGCCTGGTGTTTTGTTCCACTCTTGCCGCCCTAGTTTCCGTCATACCGGTGTTATGTTCCTTGATTTTGCGTTCCTTATGCGGTTGGGTGATTTATGGGACCCCCTTGACAGTTCGCTTTGAATAAAACTCCTCCAGCAAGGCCCAACCTTGGTTTTAACATTTGCCACCTAAGCCTTTTTCCCTTGGGTTCTGCAGACTCAAGGGTCATCTTTATTTACCCCCCGGGCCAGTGCTCCTCCGAGTGTTGGTCCAAACTAGAGCACCGTGCGGGACCGTCCCTTGGCGACTTGGGTTATGTTGGTACCTATACGCTTCGCTCATCCGGTGTGCCCTGAGAACGAGATATGTGCAGCTCCTATCGGGATTTGTCGGCACAGTCGGGTGGTCTTGCTGGTCTTGTTTTACCATTGTCGAAATGTCTTGTAAACCGGGATCCTGAGACTGGTCGGGTCTTCCTGGGAGAAGGAATATCCTTCATTGACCGTGAGAGATTGTGATGGGCTAAGTTGGGACACCCCTGCAGGGTATTATCTTTCGAAAGCCTTGCCCGCGGTTATGTGGAAGACGAGAATTTGTTAACGCCCGGTTGTAGAGAACTTGACACTTGACTTAATTAAAACGTGTCAACCGCGTGTGTAGCCGTGATGGTCTCTTTTCGGCGAAGTCCGGGAAGTGAACACGGTCTTTGTGTTATGATTGTGCGTAAGTAGTTTCAGGATCACTTCTTGATCACTTCTAGCTTCTTGACCGTGCTGTTTGCTTCTCTTCTCGCTCTTATTTGCGTATGTTAGCCACCATACTAGCTTAGCCGCTGCTGCAACCTCACCACTTTAGCCACTTCCTACCCATAAGCATAAATAGTCTTGATCTCGCGGGTTTTAAGATCGCTGAGTCCTCGTGACTCACCAGATACTATCACAACAGTTGCAGGTGCCGATGATACCAATGCAGGTGATGCAACCGAGCTTAGATGGGAGCTCAATGAAGATCTTGGTCGTTGTTATGTTTCGTTTCATGTTGATCAGTAGTGGAGCCCAGTTGGGATGATCGGGGATCTAGCAGTTGGGTTATCTTCTTTTCTTTCGCTTCGTCCGTAGTCGGACTATGTGTGTACTCTGAATGATGCATGAATTATATGTTCATTGTGTGAAGTGGCGATTATAAGCCAACTCTTTATCCCATTCTTGTTCATTACATGGGATTGTGTGAAGATGACCCTTCTTGCGACAAAACCACAATGCGGTTATGCCTCTAAGTCGTGCTTCGACACGTGGGAGATATAATTGCATCGTGGGTGTTACAAAAGGTGTCTCCAAAGGTGTTTGTTGGGTTGGCATAGATCGAGATTAGGATTTTTCACTCCGTGTTTCGGAGAGGTATATCTGGGCCCTCTCGGTAATACTCATCACTATAAAGCCTTGCAAGCATTGTGACTAATGAGTTAGTTGCGGGATGAAGTATTACGAAACAAGTAAAGAGACTTGCCGGTAACGAGATCGAACTAGGTATGTGCTACGTCTTGATTACTCCGTTGGTTTTCCCTTGAAGAGGAAAGGGTGATGCAGCAAAGTAGCATAAGTATTTCCCTCAATTTTTGAGAACCAAGGTATCAATCCAGTAGGAGGCTCCTCAAAAGTCCCACGCACCTACACAAACAAAGAAGAACCTCGCAACCAACATGATAAAGGGGTTGTCAATCCCGTCACGGAAACTTGCAAAAGTGTGATCTGATAGAGATAATAAGATAAGATAAATATTTTTGGTATTTTTATGATATATATTGGAAAGTAAAAGATGCAAATAAAAGTAGATGGAAAACTTATCTGATAAAATATAGACCCGGGGGCCATAGGTTTCACTAGTGGCTTCTCTCAAGATAGCACAAGTATTACGGTGGGTGAACAAATTACTGTCGAGTAATTGATGGAAAAGTGCATAGTTATGAGATTATCTAGGCATGATCATGTATATAGGCATCACGTCCGCAACAAGTAGATCGAAACGATTTTGCATCTACTACTATTACTCCACACACCGACCTACTCCTGCCTGCATCTAGAGTGTTAAGTTCATGAAGAACAGAGTAACGCATTAAGAAAGATGACATGATGTAGAGGGATAAACTCATGCAATATGATATAAACCCCTTCTTTTTATCCTTGATGGCAACAATACAATACGTGCCTTGCTGCCCCTGCTGTCACTGGGAAAGGACACCGCAAGATTGAACCCAAAGCTAAGCACTTCTCCCATTGCAAGAAAGATCAATCTAGTAGGCCAAACCAAACTGATAATTCGAAGAGACTTGCAAAGATAACCAATCACACATAAAAGAATTCAGAGGAGATTCAAATATTTCTCATAGATAAACTTGATCGTAAACCCACAATTCATCGGATCTCGACAAACACACCACAAAAAGAGTTACATCTAATAGATCTCCAAGTAGATCGAGGAGAACTTTGTATTGAGATTAAAAGAGAGAGAAGAAGCCATCTAGCTAATAACTATGGACCCGAAGGTCTGTGGTAAACTACTCACAACTCATCGGAGAGGCCTTGGAGATGATGTAGAGGCCCTCCATGGTCGATTCCCCTCCGGCGGAGCGCCGGCGAAGGCTCCAAGATGGGATCTCGCGGATACAGAAGGTTGCGGCAGTGGAATTAGGTTTTCGTGGTGCTCCTGGATGTTTTCAGGGTACGAGAGTATATATAGGCGAAGGAAGTATGTTGGTGGGGCAACGAGGGGCCCACGAGGGTGGGGGCACGCCCACCCCAGGGGCGCGCCGGGCACCCTCATGGCCGCCTCGTTTGTTGCTTGACGTCCACTCCAATTCTCCTGGTTTGCGTTTGTTCTGAAAAGATCGCTGCCGAAGGTTTCATTCCATTTCGACTCCGTTTGATATTTCTTTTCTTCGAAACACTGAAATATGCAAAAAAACAGCAATTCGGGCTGGGCCTCCAGTTAGTAGGTTAGTCCCAAAATAGATATAAAAGTGTAAAGTAAAGCCCATAAACATCCAAAATGGGTAATATAATAGCATGGAACAAATAAAAAATTAGAGATATGTTGGAGACGTAGCAAGCATCCCCAAGCTTAATTCCTGCTCGTCCTCGAGTAGGTAAATGATAAAAACAGAATTTTTGATGTGGAATGCTACCTAGCATAATAAGTAGGTATTGCCATGCAACGGATGCACTAGAGTTATAAATATATGAAAGCTCAATAAAAGAAACTAAGTGGGTGTGCATCCAACTTGCTTGCTCATGAAGACCTAGGGCGTTTTGAGGAAGCCCATCATTGGAATATACAAGCCAAATTCTATAATGAAAAATTCCCACTAGTATATGAAAGTGACAACATAGGAGACTCTCTATCATGAAGATCATGGTGCTACTTTGAAGCACAAGTGTGGTAAAAGGATAGTAGCATTGTCCCTTCTCTCTTTTTCTCTCATTTTTTTATTTGGCCTTTCTCTTTTTTTTGTAAAGTCTGAAGTCTCATCCCGACTTGTGGGGGAATCATAGTCTCCATCATCCTTTCCTCACTTGGGACAATGCTCTAATAATGAAGATCATCGCACTTTTATTTACTTACAACTCAAGATTACAACTCGATACTTAGAACAAAATATGACTCTATATGAATGCCTCCGGTGGTGTACTCGGATATGCAGTGAATAAAGAGCAACATGTATGGAATTATGAAGGTGGCTTTGCCACAAATACGATGTCAACTACATGATCATGCAAGAGCAATATGACAATGATGATGCATGTCATAACAAACGGAACGGTGGAAAGTTGCATGGCAATATATCTCGGAATGGCTATGGAAATGCCATAATAGGTAGGTATGGTGGATGTTTTGAGGAAGGTATATGGTGGGTGTATGGTACCGGCGAAATTTGCGCGGCACAAGAGAGGCTAGCAATGGTGAGAGTGCGTATAATCCATGGACTCAACATTAGTCATTAAGAACTCATATACTTATTGTGAAATCTACAAGTCTTTGAAAACAAAGTACTATGTGCATGCTCCTAGGGGCATAGATTGGTAGAAAAAGACCATCGCTCGTCCCCGACCGCCACTCATAAGGAAGACAATCAATAAATAAATTATGCTCCAACTTCATCACAAAGCGGTTCACCATACGTGCATGCTACGGGAATCACAAACTTCAACACAAGTATTCCTCAAATTCATAATTACCCCACTAGCATGACTCCAATATCACCATCCTCATATCTCAAAACAATTATCAAGCATCAAATTGATCATAGCATCCAATTCACTTTCTATGATAGTTTTTATTATACCCAACTTGGATGCCCATCATTGTAGGACCAATTTTATAACCATAGCAAATACCATGCTGTTCTAAAAGACTCTCAAAATAATATAAGTGAAGCATGAGAGTTCAACAATTTCTACAAAATTAAACCACCGTCGTGCTCTAAAAGATATAAGTGAAGTACTGGAGCAAAACTATCTAGCTCACAAGATATAAGTGAAGCACATTAGTATTCTAATAAATTCCAAATCATGTGGGTTTTTCCCAAAAGGTGTGTACAGCAAGGATGATTGTGGTAATCTAAAAAGCAAAGACTAATATCATACAAGACGCTCCAAGCAAAACACATATCATGTGGTGAATAAAAATATAGCTCCAAGTAAAGTTACCGATAGACGAAGACGAAAGAGGGGATGCCTTCCGGGGCATCCCCAAGCTTAGGCTTTTGGTTAACCTTGAATATCTTGGGGTGCCATGGGCATCCCCAAGCTTAGGCTCTCGCCACTCCTTATTCCATAGTCCATCAAATCTTTACCCAAAACTTGAAAACTTCACAACACAAAACTCAACAGGAAATCTCATAAACTCTGTTAGTGCAAGAAAGAAAAAACACCACATAAGGTACTGTAATGAAATCATTATTTATTTATATTGGTGTTAAACCTACTGTATTCCAACTTCTCTATGGTTCATACCCCCCGATGCTAGCCATAGATGCATCAAAATAAGCAAACAACACACGAAAAACAGAATCTATCAAAAACAGAACAGTCTGTAGAAATCTGTAACTTTAGAATACTTATGGAACTCTAAAAATCCTAACAAAATAGGAAGTCCTGTGCAATTTGTCTATTTGTCTACATAAAAATAATCAATGCAAAATAATGTCTCTGTGATTTACTAAAATTATTTTCGTGCGCGAAAAAATTTCTGTTTTTCAGCAGAATCAAATTAACTATCGCCGTAGGTTATCCTATAGGTTCTACTTGGCACAAACACTAATTGAAACATGAAAACACATCTAAACAGAAGCTAGATGAAATATTTATTACTAAACAAAAGCAAAAATTAAGAAACAAAAATAAAATTGGGTTGCCTCCCAACAAGCGCTATCGTTTAACGCCCCTAGCTAGGCATAAAAGCGAGAATAGATCTAAGTAGTGCCATAATAATAAGATAGATCACGAAAACCCATTTCATATTCTCTACGTACAGCAGCAAGTTTTATTTGAGGCAAGCAAAAGTAATCAAAAGGGCTAAATTTAATGGGACAGAAGTCCCCAAGATCAATCTCGGGAGGTATGGGTTCCTCCTTTGGCCCTTCGTACCTCCTTTGGCCCTTCGTATTGCACAACCAAATCATCATTATAAGCATTCTTTTGGCAGAACTTTGTAAGCCTATACTCAAGAGAATATCCTAACTCATTATTTTGAATAGCAAAATCGTTATTAAGTTCGGAAATTCTATCAACTAGAACATTGGTAGGAACCTTTATTCTAAGGTTTTTATTAAAAGCAACATAGTCCAAAGATTGAAAACACATTACTTCCTCTTGATCAAAGAGGATTGCCTCTATGGGAGGATGGCCAGCATCCACCGTATAGTGCGCAAAGATTTCTTTGGCCTCTTTTATTATAAATCTGAACTCATGTGCCAAAAAGATAGTAGCGGCGTGCTTAACAGAAGAATGCTCAATATTAGAAAATTCTGAGAAAATCCTTTGTATGCAAGGGTGCATGTGCATAAACTGCCTTTCAAGTTCAACAATAATCATGGCGATAGCATCCGCAAAACTACTAGTTCTATGAAGAATAGAACCACCCATAGAAAGTAAAGCATAGGTACAAGTAAAGAAATCTTGAATAACCCCTTTTCCAATAATATTACCACTACCGATTCGAAATTTTGTAGTATGTAAGATAGTGGGTTCCTCAGCAGAGGCATCAAGATTTTCCATGTTATTATTATTGTCCATATCAACGATAATCTCCCCAGTTTCAGACATAACGGTAGAAAATGCTAGGGGCAGGCGAAAGAGAGAGGAGAACGGGAAAGAGAGGGCGAATAAAACGGCAAGGGTGAAGTGGGGGAGAGGAAAACGAGAGGCAAATGGCAAATAATGTAATGCGAGGGAGATGAGTTTGTGATGGGTACTTGGTATGTCTTGACTTGAGCGAAGACCTCCCCGGCAACGGCACCAGAAATCCTTCTTGCTACGTCTTGAGCACTGCGTTGGTTTTCCCTTGAAGAGGAAAGGGTGATGCAACAAAGTAGCGTAAGTATTTCCCTCAGTTTTTGAGAACCAAGGTATCAATCCAGTAGGAGGCTCCTCAAAAGTCCCACGCACCTACACAAACAAACAAGAACCTCGCAACCAACGCGATAGAGGGGTTGTCAATCCCTTCACGGAAACTTGCAAAAGTGAGATCTGATAGAGATAATAAGATAAGATAAATATTTTTGGTATTTTTATGATATATATTGGAAAGTAAAAGATGCAAATAAAAGTAGATGAAAAACTTATATGATAAAAGATAGACCCGGGGGCCATACACTACTGGAATCAGGGAATTTGCCGTCTGCCATATCTTTGCCGTCAGCTAGTGGACGGCAAAGAAGGTCTTTGCCATCAGCTAACAAGAAGCAGACGGCAAACAAATGGCAGACGACAAACAAATGGCAGACGGCAAAGAATGTCTTTGCCATCGGCCATTTCTTTGCCGACCGCTGGCTGACGGCAAAGAATATTTGCCGTTCGCTGGCTGACGGCAAAGAGAGAGGTGGCACCCACTAACGAAAAAACTTAACGTCCCCCCTCTTTGTTGTCCGCAGCAGACGGCAAATATGAACAAAAGCGGACGGCAAAGGATAACCTAACTAACCTAACTAACGGCCGAGCCCCCTCCCCCGCCCGTTACTCTCTCTTCTCCCTCGACCTCCTCCCCGACGCCCACATCGTCCACCCACCGCGCCGCCCCCGCCCCCGCCGCCCGGCGCCGCCCCCGCCCTCGC
>NC_041385.1:224892695-224893365 GCF_002162155.2 Triticum dicoccoides
TGTTAGTGTTAGATTTAGTGTTAGAAAAGAAGAAAATTTAGTGTTAGTGTTAGAAAAAAGAATATGTAGAAGAAAAGAAGAAGAAGTGGAAAAAAGATGAAAAAGAAGAAAAGAAAAGAAGTAGAAAAAAGATGAAAAAGAAAGAAAAGAAGTAGAAGAAGAAGAATAGAAGAAAAGAAAAGAAGTAAAAGAAGTAGAAAAAAGATGAAAAAAGAAGAAGAAGAAGAAAGGAAAGAAGAAGAAAGGAAAGAAGAAGAAGAAGAAGAAGAAGAAGAAGAAGAAGAAAGGAAAGAAGAAGAAGGATAGAAGAAGAAGAAGAAAGGAAAGAAGAAGAAAAAAGAAGAAGAAGAGAAGGAAAGAAGAAGAAGGATAGAAGGAAACACCCCGACCACTGACCCCGACACCCCGACCCCGATACCACACCCCGACACCTGACCCCGACACCCTGACCCCAACACCCCGACCCTGACACCAGACCCCGACACATAGACCACGACACCACACCCCGACACCCCGACGCCGACACGACACCCTAACCCCGAAACAGCACCCCGACACCGACATGACACCCCGACCCCCTAAACCTCCCGAAAAGGTGCTCTTTGGCCTTCCAGAGGCTGACGGGGTTATATATTTGTGAATTATTAGTTAGGTCATATATTTTTCGATT
>NC_041385.1:224893388-224924660 GCF_002162155.2 Triticum dicoccoides
TGACCCCGACACCCTGACCCCGACACCCCGACCCCGAAACCACACCCCGACACACAGACCACGACACCACAACCCGACACCCCGACCCCGACATGACACCCTGACCCCGAAACAGCACCCCGACACCGACATGACACCCCGACCCCCTAAACCTCCCGAAAAGGTGCTCTTTGGCCTTCCAGAGGCCGACGGGGTTATATATTTGTGAATTATTAGTTAGGTCATATATTTTTCGATTTTGTTATGAAAAACATCATATATAATTGTGTTGATTGGGTAGATTTAAATGTGCAGTTGTTTCATCGCTGTGAGGTTTGGTGTTCGACGACCTCGTCGTGCGTTTGACGAGCTCTGCCCCTTCGTTCATGGGTGAGCACAAATGACATGTCCTTCTCCCCCATTAATTATTTGCACAAATGACATGAAATTTGGTAGCTAGCTATATATGTGTCTTGAATCATCAGTATGCGTAACCAATATGTGTCTCCTGTTCGAAAGTGTCATAGTTATAAATATGCATGCATTTGCATATTTATAACCTTGATTCTTTCGAATTGTCCAACGCTATCCAAGGACAGCCCGAGTATGTGTAGATTGGGTTCATTTTCCCAAATGCTTTGCTCCCGGTCCGACGCATAAATTTTGTCAGTGCCTCCCCTGTTGTTCTCCGGGTACACATCCTCTCTGTTTATTGCAGAGACGTGTATCAGGAGAACAGCGGGGAGGTGCTGCCGAAATTTTGCGTCGGATCCGGAGCATAGCTTGGGAAAATGAACCCAATCTACACATACTCGGGTGGGATTAGGACCTATCATTACCTATTAGAGTGTAGGTTGCATGGACGTAATAAAATTGACAAAGTAGATCAACTGATGAATATATACATGGTGAATTATATATATAATTGTTGTGTGTCCAGTAGCTCTGAAAGTCAAGATGAGTGATCGTGCATGGATGTATACCGGTCACACTGGTCAGAACAAATGGAGCGCTGAATGGTTCACAAAAACCAAGGGGTTTGTGCAAGCCGCATTTGCAAATGGCCAGAGGAAAACTTGGTGCCCCTGTTTCCGATGCGGCAATTGGGAAAAGAGGACAGAGGCTGAAATGGGTAAACACCTGCAGAAGAATGGTTTTACGCCCGATTATACGGTGTGGACATTTCATAGTGAGTCTGCCCAACGTGACCGAGCTGAGGTGGATCATCGTCGCACCGACGAGCATGGTACCGGGATGGAAAACATGGTGCAAGACTATGATGATGCTCGGGATTCGGACGAGGAGATGGAGGAATCTGCAAAGGCCTTCAATGAAATGTTGGAGTCTTCAAAACGTCCGCTCCACGAGCACACTGAGCTTTGTCAGTTGGATGCCATCTCACAAGTAATAGCTTTGAAGGCTCAGTTCAACTTGGGCAGAGAATGCTATGACGCAATTATGACAGTATTTGGACGCTTTCTACCCAAAGGCCATGTAATGCCTGCAAACCTGTACCAGTCGGACAAAATCCTCCGTGCACTGAAGATGCCCTATGAGAAGATACATGCATGTGAGAAAGGATGTGCCTTCTTTAGGCTTGACTATGCGGACTTGAACTATTGTCCCATTTGCAAGTGTTCCAGGTATATTGTGGTAGACAACGGTATGGGTGAGAATACACAGACCAAAATCCTTGTTAGTGTTCTTCGGTATATGCCAATCGTACCAAGACTTCAACGTCTTTTCATGGTCAAAGAGACGGCCAGACAGATGACATGGCACAAAACAGGCAAAAGAACCGAACTAGATGCAGATGGTAATCTGATGATGGTACACACATCGGATGGTGTTGCGTGGAAAAAGTTTGATGAATTACATGCTGACAAAGCGGCAGATCCGAGGCATCCTCGATTCGGCATCAGCACCGATGGGTTCAGTGTGTTTGGTATGACGGCAGCCCAATACAGTTGTTGTCCCGTATTTGTCTTTCCACTCAATCTCCCCCTCGGACAGATTATGCAAAGAAAGAACATTTTCCTGACGTTGATAATTCCAGGGCCCAACTATCCGGGGAAAAATATGAATGTGTACATGCAGCCGCTTAAGGACGAATTGCAAGAAGCCTGGGATAATGGGTTCAAGACATATAACGCCTATAGCAAACGAAACTTCATAATGCGTGTCTGGTACATGTACTCGACGCATGACTTGCCGGCGTATGCGCTATTCGTTGGCTGGTGTGTGCATGGAAGGTTCCCGTGCCCCACATGCAAGGGCGCTCTTGAGTTTCGTTGGCTTCAGGCCGGTCACAAGTTTTCTTGCTTCGACATGCATAGACAGTTCCTGGATCCTCACCATAAGTTCAGGAAAGACAAGAAGAACTTCATCAGAGGTAGAATTGTAAAAAAATCTGCACCACCTGTGTTGACAGGCCAACAGACCCTGGATCAGTTAAACGCTCTCGAGCCAGATCCAGAGCATCCAGGGTACTTCAAGGGGTATAATTCTGAGCACACCTGGACTCACAAAACATGCTTATGGGATCTGCCTTACTTCAAAGACCTCCTTTGCCCACACAACATCGACGTGATGCACACTGAGAAGAATATCGCCGAGGCACTTTTTGGTTCATTGTTCGGCATAGATGGGAAGTCAAAGGATAATACTAAGGCTAGAGTCGATCTGGAGGCGCTATGTGATAGGCCATTACAAAACATGAAAGAACCGAAAGGAAAGCAGAACTGGACGAAGCCAAAGGCATGGTTCAATCTTGGAAGGCCAGCTATGAGGGAAATTATCTTGTGGGTGAAAATGCAGTTGATGTTCCCCGATGGGTATGCAGCGAATCTAAAGAGGGGAGCGAGTCTTGATAAATTGAAGATATTTGGTCTCAAGAGTCATGATTGGCACATATGGATTGAGCGGGTAATGCCGGTGATGTTGCGTGGCTTCATCCCTGAGGATGAATGGCTAGTACTGGCAGAACTCAGCTATTTCTTCCGTGTTCTTTGTGCGAAAGAACTATCGCCTGGCGTTCTAGAAGAAATGGAAGAGTTGGCGCCAGAGTTGATCTGCAAGTTAGAGAAGATCTTTCCACCGAGCTTCTTTAATCCAATGCAGCATTTCATTTTGCATCTCCCGACCGAGGCAAGATTGGGGGGCCCGTGCAAAATCGTTGGTGCTACCCAACTGAGAGGATGCAGAAGATGCTTCGAGAAAAATGTAAAAATAAACGTAGAATTGAAGCATCTATGGCTGAGGCATTCATCACTGAGGAGGCGGCAAACTTCGTGACAGCACACTACGAAACCAAAAATCGTCATTTGCATAATCCGAAGCCTCGGTACAATGCTGATGAGCCTAAAAAGGGTGGATCCAACCTCAGCCTATTCAAAGGCAATCTCGCACCAACCAGTGTTTCAAATCCAGTATCTTTGGATAACGAAGAATGGCGGACCATTTCATTGTATATCTTCAACAACCTGATAGAAGTGCGGCCGTACATCGAGTAAGTTCTCGGTACATTGTTTCGCAACTTCTATTTCCTTTGAACTGCTCTTATTCCTGGATATTTCATACAGTCGATACGTCGCCCTATTCTCGTATGGAGCGGTGATCCAAAAGGATTCCGTCGAAGAGTATGAGCTTCTCGCAAAGCAAGGAGGCGGCTATCCCGGTTTCATCTCTTGGTTCAAACAAACGGTAAATTCTATTAGACAATTTCATTTCATTCGCTAATTTGTGCGTAATGCAACAATCCTTTCATATTAAACTTGTAGGCTAATTCAGAGTCTATGGACGCCGAATTGAGACAAGTCGCTAATGGTTTTGACTATAAGGTCCGTTCATTTGAAAAATACGACATCAACGGGTATCGTTTTCGTACCTATGGCAAAGAGCTATCTATGGCCGACCGAAAGTCTACAAATTGTTGTGTATCTGCTATCGGCGAAGGAGGTACCGAGTATTATGGGAGAGTTGAAGCAATTTATGAACTTCTATTCTATGGTGAAAACCCACCGAATGTCGTAGTCTTCAAATGTTATTGGTTTCAGCCGAAGGAGACTAGAAGGACTCATGAACATATAGGGCTAGTTGAAATCAACCAAAGCACCCATTTAGATGTTCCTGATGTCTATATTATGGCTCAACAGGCGACCCAAGTATTCTATCTACCCTGGGCCTGCCAAACTAATCCAAATCTGAAAGGTTGGGATGTCGTTTATGAAGTGCCGCCACGTGCTAGACTATCTCCCCCAAAGGAAGAGGATTATGAACCTCACATTAACCCAGACACATATGAAGGAGAATTCTTCCAAGAGACACGTCTTTCCAAAAAGCGTTTCAAGAACCGGTATACTTCACCCCAAAACATTGAAGTAGACAGCGACAGTGAATCCCACATCACCCCAGAGGAGGAACAAGAAGAGCCGGAACAAGAAGAGGTTACTGCTGCGGACGACCTCTCAATGCTTGATCGATTACGTAAAGGTGGCCTTCCTCATGTTGATGCCACTGAACCCTATGAGCCCGTCATTGATTACAGTGATGATGATGATTATGCATTTATTGATGATACTGATCGAGATTATTAGTAGTGTCAGGTATTCAATTTTTTTATGTTGTACTTGATGATGATACACTTAAGTGATATACATATTATTATTCATGTCGGTATTTTTTTATGTTGTACTAATTTCGTTTACTCTTTGGCATGGCAGGTGTTGAAAGATGGAAGGGGAGCTGATTGAAGCCAAGGACAAACGTGCCCAAATTGAAGGTGTGCCACACCATCAAGGTAGCTCCAGCTTATATCAGTTCGGGCGGAATTGGGTAATGTGGTTTGCTTCATTATTAATGCAATTCATTCATCATGCTAGCTTGAGCCCTTTAATTACTAATTTACTTTGTTTCTCTCTTCCAGGCATGCTACAATAAGACGGATAAGGTGCCAGAGGGGTACGACCTGTATGCCATGGCCCACACTGCCTCTTACAAGCAAGTCGAGGGGAAGGCGAGGAAAGGGGAGGAGTTTAACCCGAGCCAGATCCCCTACAATCCAGAGCAAGTGATGATATCTAGTGGCGGGAGGTCCCGTGGCTCCATAGCCATTGATCCAGAGATTGCTCCTGAGACCACGGTGAGTTTAATCTGAATGGACGTTACTTGCTAGTCTTAACATTTGAGTGTCATCATGCTAACGAAACATTGGAAATGATCTTTGGTGCAGCGTTACTCCACACAAGCATCACACGATCCTTCTCCAGCTACTGGCATGAGCCAGCCCGCTCCCACACCTCCATGATCAAGGTAAGTTTCTCTAGTTTTTTGCTTAACAAATGCATAAAGACCTAGACTTAGCTTTATTTCATCCAATATACTTACCTTAATGACCTAGAGTTAGCTTCTTTTCCTGCAAAATGACTTAATAAGCTTACTGACCTCCAAAACCAGCCATTTTACCTAAGTTAGCTCTAGAATGATCTATACTTAGCTTTGTTTCCTCCAAAATGACCTAAGTTAGTTATAATATGCTTAGTTAACTAGGTTTGCTCAATAATGACATGTACTTACCTTACTTATGTAAAAAACGGCATAATTAGCTTAGTTAGCTCATAAGCGATCCATTTTACCTACATTAGCTCTAAAATGATGCATTTTACCTAAGTTAGCTCATAAACGATCCATTTCACCTAAGTTACCTCACAAACGATGGCGTGCTTCTTCTTCTAGTCTTCTTCTTCTAGTCACCTTTTCCTAACTTTCTTATTTTCCATTTTGCAGATTTCATTCACTTCACGGAAGCTAGCTTGCTATGATGGAGTGCTTGTTTTTTATTTCATTCTCTTCTAGTATTCTTCTAGCTTGCTACGATGGAACTTGCTATCTTGATGAAACTTTGCATTGTAATATGTATGTGCAACTTCCTAATGGTTGCAACTTATGTGTATGTGCAACTTGCTATGTATGAGTGGATGGAACTATATATGTATGTACGATGAAACTTATGTGCTGTTAAATAGCCCTGTGAAATATATCTATATATGTCATATATGTTTGCTGTGAAAATTGTTGGATTTAAAAAAAACAGGGAAAAAAGCCATTATGCAGGCTCTTTGCCGTCAGCCATCGACGGCAAAGGACTCTTTGCCATCAGCAGCGGATGGCAAAGAGGCCACGTGGCAGGCAACTGTGCTTCCTGGGAGGCTGACCTATCTGGTCAGTTTGCCTACAGTGGCTGACGGCAAAGAGAAAAAAAACTTTGCCTACAGCGGCGGACGGCAAAGGCCTTCCAAAGTTTGCCGTCAGCGGCCGACGGCAAAGGCTTGTCGTTAACCACCTAACGGAGTAACAGCGCATTTATTGCCGTCAGCATTCTTTGCCGTCGGTAGCTGATGGCAAAGGACCCTTTGCCGTCAGCCGCCCGAAGCGGACGGCACTGTAGCTCTTTGCCGTCCCGTACTTTGCCGTCCACTTTTGCCGTATGCGGCAGACGGCAAAGGTCTTTGCCGTCCGCCATCCATGCCTTTGCCGTCCGCCGTGGCTGATGGCAAAGTAGCTGATTCCCGTAGTGATAGGTTTCACTAGTGGCTTCTCTCAAGATAGCATAAGTATTACGATGGGTGAACAAATTACTGTCGAGCAAATGATAGAAAAGTGCATAGTTATGAGATTATCTAGGCATGATCATGTATATAGGCATCACGTCCGCAACAAGTAGATCGAAACGATTTTGCATCTACTACTATTACTCCACACATCGACCTACTCCTGCCTGCATCTAGAGTGTTAAGTTCATGAAGAACAGAGTAACGCATTAAGAAAGATGACATGATGTAGAGGGATAAACTCATGCAATATGATATAAACCCCATCTTTTTATCCTCGATGGCAACAATACAATACGTGCCTTGTTGCCCCTGCTATCACTGGGAAAGGACACCGAAAGATTGAACCCAAAGCTAAGCACTTCTCCCATTGCAAGAAAGATCAATCTAGTAGGCCAAACCAAACTGATAATTCGAAGAGACTTGCAAAGATAACCAATCACACATAAAACAATTCAGAGGAGATTCAAATATTTCTCATAGATAAACTTGATCATAAACCCACAATTCATCGGATCTCGACAAACACACCGCAAAAAGAGTTACATTGAATAGATCTCCAAGAAGATCGAGGAGAACTTTGTATTAAGATTCAAAGAGAGAGAAGAAGCCATCTAGCTAATAACTATGGACCCGAAGGTCTGTGGTAAACTACTCAAAACTCATCGGAGATGCCTTGGAGATGATGTAGAGGCCCTCCATGGTTGATTCCCCCTCCGGCGGAGTGGCGGCGAAGGCTCCAAGATGGGATCTCGTAGATATAGAAGGTTGCGGCGGTGGAATTAGGTTTTCATGGTGCTCCTGGATGTTTTCAGGGTACGGGACTATATATAGGCAAAGGAAGTACGTCGGTGGGGCAACGAGGGGCCCACGAGGGTGGGGGCGCCCCACCCCCAAGGGACGCGTCAGGCACCCTCGTGGCCGCCTCGTTTGTTGCTTGACGTCCACTCCAAGTCTCCTGGTTTGTGTTTGTTCTGAAAAGATCGCTCCCGAAGGTTTCATTCCGTTTGGACTCCGTTTGATATTCCTTTTCTTCGAAACACTGAAATAGGCAGAAAAAACATCAATTCGGGCTGTGCCTCCAGTTAGTAGGTTAGTCCCAAGAATGATATAAAAGTGTAAAGTAAAGCCCATAAACATCCAAAACGGGTAATATAATAGCATGGAACAATCAAAAATTATAGATACGTTGGATACGTATCAGTATGATGATTCCGACGATCGAATATCGGGCAAGTAACATACCAATGACAAAGGGAACAACGTATGTTGTTATGCGGTTTGACCGATAAAGATCTTCGTAGAATATGTAGGAACCAATATGAGCATCTAGGTTCCGCTATTGGTTATTGACCGGATACGTGTCTCGGTCATGTCTACATAGTTTTGGAACCCATAGGGTCCACATGCTTAACGTTCGATGACGATTGGTATTATGAGTTTATGTGATTTGATGTATCGAAGGTTGTTCGGAGTCCCGGATGAGATCACAGACATGACAAGGAGTCTCCAAATGTTTGAGACATAAAGATTGATATATTGGACGGCTATGTTCGGACACCGGAAGCGTTTCGGAGAAGTTTCGGATAAAACCGGAGTGCCGGAGGGTTATCGGAACCCCCGGGGGAACTAATGGGCCTCGATGGGCCTTAGTGGAGAGAGAGAGAGGGGCGGCCAGGGCAGGCCGCGCGCCCCCTCCCCCTTGAGTCCGAATTGGACTAGGAAGGGGGGCGTCGCCCCCCTTTCCTTCTCCCTCTCCCTCTCCTTCCTTCCCCCTCTCTCCTTTTTGGTGGAAACCTACTAGGACTTTGAGTCCTAGTAGGATTCCCCTCTTGGGGGCGCGCCAAGGAGGGCCGGCCGGCCTCCCCTCTCCTCCTTTATATATGGGGGAGGGGGCACCCCATAGACACACAAGTTGATCTTTTAGCCATGTGCAGTGCCCCCCTCCACAGTTATACACCTCGGTCATATCGTCGTAGTGCTTAGGTGAAGCCCTACGCCGGTAACTTCATCATTACCGTTAACACACCGTCGTGCTGACGAACTCTACCTCGGCCTCAGCTGGATCTAGAGTTTGAGGGACGTCACCAAGCTGAACGTGTGCAGATCGCGGAGGTGTCGTGCGTTAGGTACTTGATCGGTTGGATTGCGAAGACGTTCGACTACATCAACCGCATTACTTAACGCTTCCGCTTTCAGTCTATGAGGGTACATGGACACACTCTCCCCCTCGTTTCTTTGCATCACCTAGATAGATCTTACATGATCGTAGGAATTTTTTTGAAATTACTGCGTTCCCCAATAATATGATGGTTGAGTATGTGGACTTCCTAGAAGGCTCCGACACGTGACTCTTCCTGAAAAGATGATGAATTGTAGTTGCAAAGTTGACTGAGAACATAGTTTGTTGGTTTTTAATAGAGTTTCTGCTTTATACTTCCATTATGTGATGAACTGTTACTTATTAATGGGAAGTATATGATGCAAGTTCGATGATAAAAGACCTATGTTCAATTTTGTTGATATTATAATAATCAACATGATGCTTCTATGTCCATATTTTTGTTTTTATCGACATCTCTCTCTCAAAGCATGTGGACATGTTTTTGATTTCGGTTTTCGCTTGAGGACAAGTGAGGTCTAAGCTTGGGGGAGTTGATACGTCCATTTTGCATCATGTTTTCTTACTGTTATTTATAAAATTTTTATCCATAATAATGCTTTTTGGAGTAATTCTAATGCCTTTCTCTCATAATTTGCAAGGTACACACCAGGACGGAGAATTCTGGCAGCTGGAAATCTGGATCTGAAAAAGCTACGTTAGGCTACCTATTCTGCACAACTGCAAACAAGTTGAGCCTTCACAGAGAATTTTTATGGATATTTAAGGAATATTGGAGCAAATAACTACCAGAGGGGGCCCACCAGGTGGGCACAACCCACCTGGGCGCGCCAGGGAGCCCAGGCGTGCCCTGGTGGGTTGTGCCCTCCTCGGCCCACCTCCAGTGCCCATCTTCTGGTATATAAGTCCTTTTGACCTAGAAAAAAAATAAGAGGAGGACATTTGGGACGAAGCGCCGCCGTCTCGAGGTGGAACTTGGGCAGGAGCACTTTTGCCCTCCGGTGGAGCGATTCTGTCGGGGGAACTTCCCTCCCGAAGGGGGAAATCATCGTCATCATCATCACCAACAACTCTCCCATCTTGGGGAGGGTCATATTCATCAACATCTTCACAGCAATAACTCCTCTCAAACCCTAGTTCATCTCTTGCAGTCAATCTTTGTATCAAAACTATAGATTGGTGCACGTGGGTGACTAGTAGTGTTGATTACATCTTGTAGTTGATTACTATATGGTTTATTTGTGGAACATTATATGTTCAGATCCATTATGTTATTCAATACCCCTCTGATCTTAAGCATGTTTATCATTTGTGAGTAGAGACCAAAAAAATCAGGAAACAAATCGTTGCATACTCAACCAGCGGCTACCACGGAACCTCGCCAGAATTACACGCGTTGGTCTATCATTAATCTGTTAGAGGCAGTAAGAATATTTAAAAAGGAGAAAAAAGAATTCCTATGGGATGTAGGTGTTTATTGGGTTCCCAATTTTGAATTGGCCAACAATGTTTGAAGCAGCACTCCTATTCAAGTAAGGTGTTTAATTTTTAATACACTACACTCTCTAATTTTAGAGTCCTCCCATTTAATTGAGGTGTTAGAGCATCTCCAGCCGCCCCCGAGTTCCCCCCCCCCGAGCCTTTTTTTCGCCAGCAATGTAAAAAGGGCAAAAAAACGCCCAGCCGTTCCTCCCAAAGACCTCAAAATGGCGCCGACGAACCCAGGCCAAACCCAGCGCACTGGGGGCTGTTGGGAGTGCCGATGGAAGCAAAAACCAATCCTATTCCCCCACTCGTCCTTTCTCTTGGCCCACCAAATCATTTTTTGCCCGGCGATTGTCCTGGGGCCACCAACGACAGGAAAAACGGACTCCGTTTCATCCGGCGGAAGCATTTTGCCCCCCATGATGTGCTAGTTTTGGTCTGGCGATTGTCCTAGGGGGCTCCAATGGCTGGAGATGCCCTTAGATTTGGATTTGGCCTGCAATTTTTACCGGGTCAACAATTTCTCAAGGGACTCTCTCATGCAGTTAAGGTATTTATATTTGGATTTGATTCACGATTATGTGTGGGACAACACGTTCTCAAACCAGCCTAAAAAAATACATCAGTCCCGCACATCCTCTCACCGCCAAGAAATAAGAAGCTTCAAATGTGACACTGTAGCACTAATATAATACATGCTGCCACCGGCACAATAAACCTCCCCATGTAAGTTTGAATAAAACACAAAAAAGCCCACCAAAACACCAAATTATAAAAATTAAACACATCATCTTCTCCACATGCCAAACCAAATAACAAAAAAAATCCCAACAACACCGACGGGACAACGAAGCACACAACCCCTATAATGTTGTATCAATCTAGAGCTCATTGCTTTTCCTGACAATGTACTAACTAGTGTACAATGTATTTGTGGACCAGATTTCATATTCCAAACATTGATTCTTCTTTCTATAGCAAATCGGATAATTTCTAGACAAAATTGCACACTATAATTTAAATATTTTGGAACACATGCAGATTTTATTTTGCACGAAATCAGACAATTTTTACCTTTTTAACACATCCATCACAATGCAAGTACAAAAATACACTTCAAAAATTGCTTTGAGATCAAGATTTTTTTAAGAGGGCGTAGTAACAAAAGATATGCAACAACAGGAAACAAGCAAGAACGACTCTTTATTATTAGAAACAAAAGGTCAGAAAACAAAGTGAATGACAAGACCCGTGTGATGACCAAGACATATTTATGTGCGCAAAGGGGATAAGTTGATCAAGGCATCAAGGAATTGGACATCTTCGTGACTGCGGACTAAGGCCAACTCCGGCGCACTGCTCCAAATGGACGTCCGTTTGGCCCGGATTCTGTCTGTTTGGGTAAGGCAATAGGATCGTGTCCGGGTCATTTCTGGGATGCTGTGGCCGTGCGCCCAACGCGCGGCCGCATCCCGGCCGCATCCTATCCGCCTCCTTTTCCAAACACAAAATTTTGTATAAACCACGCCCTAGTTTATGCCAGTGGCCCTAGTTCACGCCGGCAACACAACCCGCCTACATGTCCTCGCCGGCAACAGAGTCAGCGGCCGGCAACACAGCCAGTGTCCGATAACACAGCCAGCCCCCAAAATGAATAGGTTTCTCGCCGGCACACAGCCAGCGGCCGACACCCATGCCAGTCTCCAAAAAGAAAGGCCACGACCGAATAGACCACCTAGTTCAGGCCGTCGGCGTCGAACATCTCCTTCTGCCTGGCCTCGAACCAGCTCCTCGTCTTCTCGCTCATCTTGGTCAAGTCCACGCTCATGATCGCTAGGGACACCTCCTTTGCTTTGGTTGCGGCATTGGTGGCCTCAATGTCGAGCTGCCTCTGCCTGGCCGTGACATTGGCGGCCTCAATGTCGAGCTGCCTTTGCCAGGACGCCTCCTCCATGTCGATCTTCCTCTTCTTGGCCGCCTCCTCCATCTCAAGCTTCTTCCTTTGAAGCTCTAGGTATTGCTTCATTTGCTCGTCCTTGCTTTGTCACCTTTTCTCGTCCCTCACATCCTTTTGAGACATCATGCCGTGCAAAGTCTCATGCAAGGTCATGGATGACACATCACGTATGTCGTCCACCTTGGAGTTGGTCTTGCCCCTCGGCCTCTTCAACGCCTCACCATCTCCACCTCCGGCCAACGCGACCGTCTCCTTGCCTCTCTTCCTTTGAATTTCATGGTATTGATCTTTGAACTTAGGGCAATTGTTGATAAGCGTCCAACAATGCGTAAGAGTGAATGGCTTGTCATTGTGTCGGGCCTTGAATGCTTCCAAAGATTGAAATGCCTACACGACCAACAATAATTGAACATGCAAACATATAGAAGGACGAAGTCTCGTGGCCGTAGCAAGGAAAGGTAAGAGAGCATACCATGTCCCCAATGCCGAGACCACTCACGGGACGTGCTTCAGCGCTCTCAAGTGCGGCACAATACTTGTTGCATTCTTGTCGGATGAACAACCACCTCTTTTGAATCGAGGTGATGCCACGGTCACTCGTAAATTGGTAGGGCGCAAACAACTTTCTTTCATGGAATGTTTTGTGAACTCTTGTCCAAAAACAAGTCCCTTTTGTTGCACATCGGTCCTCGGATCTTGACTAATCTCCATCCAACTTTGGCAAATCAACTTGTCCTCTTCTTGTGAGTATGATCCCGTACGAATGCTCTTCCTCTTTTGTGCTTCCGCTCTTTGGGTGAGCTCGTCGATGAACAATGGCTCGCCCCCAATATCAATGCCTTCTTATTCATCACCATCACCTTCGCAATAGATGTCATCATCTTCATGCCACGAGTCAGCATGGTCGTAGTCAGCATGGTCGTGGGCCTCATTGTCTTCATCGGCAATGTACTGGGCGCGGCCATCCTGACTTTGGGTCTCGTCGGGATCGTAGGCACCGCCATGCCCACCCTCGTAGATGACATTCTCCATGAACTGGTTGTAGAAGGGTCGTCGACCGTTGGCGTTGGTGTTGGCATTTCGTTGAATAGGACGCGGGGCGACGACATGGTGCTCGTAGACCACGGCCGTGCTTTCTTTGCATCTCGGCGGACGGCCGACCGCCGCTGCTGGACCCCGGCATGACGTTGAGGTCGATGGCGGCCGAGGGGCACGGGGTGGACAGCGCGATCACGCCAACATTCGGCGACCCTGAAAAATAGGTGTTTGCAGCTTGGGCATCTTCTTGTCAGCCACTCATCTGGCAAACTCTGATGGAATTCCATGCTTCCCATACACAAGGAGCCATCCAAACCTGAACCAATAACAACGCTCAGTATGGAGTCAGGTTTTTAAGGAGCCATCCAAATCTGAAAATCTGCTTAAAGCATCCCTGCCCACACCATCTACTTTGCTCTTTTTAGCCTACAAATAAATAGACGCTTTAAAAAGAAAACATCGCAGAGAAAGATAACACGCCGCGTAGCTACCAGGAAAAAAATGTAATGCATTTTTGCATCTAGCTAGTACGAAATTTAGAGGGTGGGGCAGGGTGCAGAGGGTATATAGAACAAAAACTCTGTTCACTAGTGAGGAGTCCTCAGAAGTGGCTGAAATTTCTTTTCAAGTATTTCACGGACTGCATTCCAGCCTCAAAAAAAGCACACGAGAACAAATGAAGGCGCATGAATCACAGAAATGAAACAAAAAAGTTCATTATGATGTCATAATGGAGGGGGAGAACTGCTTGATGAAGAAACCAAACAGTGCATCATCTAAGGCCTTGCTCCTCCTTGGAAAGCTCAATGCCTGCACAAATGAGAACTAGAAGAGAATGAACCGACGCCGATTAGACCAAAAACGAAGCTACATTCATAAGATATAAGATCAACTGGTTTAGGTACTATTTGAAAATTCAGAGAACTGATATGATATAATCCCTCCGTCCGAAAAAGCTTGTCCCAAGTTTGTCCTTCAAATGGATGTATCTAGCACTAACTTAGTGCTAGATCCATTTGAGGGACAAGTTTTTTCGGACGGAGGGAGTACAACATAGAAGACTTATTTTGACGCGTCACGACCAAAGGTGCGGTCAGTGGTATGAAACAAGACAACTTTGACTTGAACATTATGAAAGCTAATAACATATACTTTGTTTTACTTCAGTAGGCTCTACATTGTTTCTGAATCTGCAAAAAGAGTGACTATTGATGGCATGACCTTGTTGTGTCAATAACAGTAATAGCTCAGTAGAGTAACAAATTAAAACATCATTGAAGGTACAGGTATTGCTAATTCAAACCAGAACAGAATGAACTGCTATTGATAGACAAAAATAAAGATAATTATATCCAGGCTCCACTCATATTATGTACCTCGAAGTATGAGTAATTATATTGGGGCTCTACTAATTATATACTCCCTCCGTCCGAAAAAGTTTGTCCCTCAAATGGATGTATCTAGCATCAAGTTAGTGCTAGATACATCCATTTGAGGACAAGCTATCACTTAGAGTACTGACCTTTTTTCATTTTCAAGAAGGAAAACCATTGTTCTACGCAGGTTAACCAACTGGGTAAAAACATGCAAATCGCTTGATGTGCTGCTTTGTTTGTCAGTTCATAATGAAGGATAGACCACATTAAGATTTAAGAATCATCACCCCAAAAACATATGAATAGGAGACTACGAGGCCCCTTGCTTCAAAAGTTCTTCACATTATAACGCTGCGTGGGCCAGGTAAACAAGAAGCGCTCCATTTCTGAATTATTCAGTGTGTGTGCAGTAGCAACAAAAGCACAATAATCTAAAAAACTAAATCAATTGGAGGCCTAAAAAATAAACTCTTGTACTAAACCACGGCTATAGAAAGAGTGCACAACGAAGGATCCACAGCTATGTGTGCTGTGTGCATCCCAGTTACATCGCCGGAGGACCGCTAAGATGTCGGTTAACTGAACCAAGCCTCGGTTCCAACAGAAAGCAGAGTTGCTGCTGAAAAAGTCTACCAAGAACAATCGAGTATGGCAAAAAATCCCTACAGACTAAAGGAGGCAGACCCACACTCCTCTCAGCCTAGCTTGGAAGCGTATCAAAGCATTCAATCAGGCGCCAAAAATTGCCGATAGCTCGCTGTACTGCGGGAAAGACCAACAATAGCCGGTGCCATTGCTGATCGGCTGTGTGGTGAGCCTGGATGTGGCGTGGTCGGGCGAGAAGCAGCCGTAGCTGTCCAGCGTCGATGCCTCACTGACTTGTGACGACTCTGGTGTGGCCCAATCTTGGCCAGGGAGGAGGAAGGTGGTGTCATAGGAGGAGGTAAGGGCGGACGGCTGGAAGGCCCAAGCGCCGGTGTTATCTCTAAGGGTGTCGTAGCATTGTAGCTGCTCAGCTCGGAGGTGGCTGGTGAGACGAAGCCATAATTGCCCAGTAGTGCCGTCGACGTGTCGCTCAGGTCCGAATTCACTGGCATCGGCATGGGCCAATCTTGGGCGGGGCGGAGGAAGGTGGTGCGGTCGAAGGTCAGGGCGTGGTCGGCGCCATGGAGAAGCTGGGAATCAGCGGTGTGGCTGTGTGTGCTATGCGTACCGGCGGTTCTTGCGGCTCCTCTGGTTCTTGCTCTGCCTGCGGCCGCTCGACTGAAAGCAAGAACGCTTCTTGAATCCCCGATGTAGCAAACAGTGCGGGCGGATTTGGTGCGGCAGGAGGCGGACGGAACTGCAGGCATCGCCTCACGCGGGCCGAGGAACCCTCGACGGGGAGCTCGTCCGCGGCCGCCGCCTTCCTCTTGGATCCCGACATCGACGACGACCCAGACGAAATCGTCTTCGAGGCGGACCGGCCGGCACGACGCTTCTGGTAGATTTTGCAGAGGACGGGCATGGCCTCGCCGCGGCGGGGTTCTTGTTGGCTGAACTCGAGCATCAGCCAGCCGTTCATGGGCTCGTAGGTGAAGGATTGGCGGTACCCGACGACGGCGCCGCCCCCGTCGAGCACGACGCACCGCGCCTTCTCCGAATGCCAGGTGCCGACTCCACCCGCGACGGCGCGGCATCTGCGGGTGTCCCGGCTGCTCTGGGCCCGCACGGAGGTGAAGAAGTACCACTCCCTGCCCTCGCCGTCGCTCCTCGCCGAGGCGGAGAGGAGGCCGGTGACGAGCGCGGCGGGCTCGGCCGCGTACACGTCCGCGTTGTGGATGTACCGGGCGTCGGCGGCGGGGAGCGAGGACCCGGAGATCTTGCGCTGGAGGTGGATTGTTATGAGATCGGCGTCGCCGGGGGCAAAGATGAGGCCACGGGGCCAGTCGGGCGCACGCGGGGACGCCATGAGAGGAGGAGGGACGGAGCTAGCCAGCTAGGGTTTGACGGCGCGTGCGCGGGAGAGGGATGGAAAGAAGAGGGGATCTGCACGATCCAAAGCCTTTCCTTTTGAAATTTGTTTTTTTTAGATGTTTTGAAATTTGGTTCGGGGACGAGAGAACGCGTGCGAAAGTGAAAACGGGGAGAGCGGTGACGTAGGTGAGCTCGGTTCGTTTTGTTAGTTTTTTCTTTCTTTCTTTTTGGAAATCTTATTATCCGTCTGACATTCTCAGGGAAGTCCCAGCGAACGCCCCAGCCACCGTTCGATTCTTTTGCATGAATCTTGAAGCAGTTTACTCAACACTTCGCTCTGTATGCTTTCTACCGCGAATACCCTCACACCACAGGAGGCTTATCCTTTCACCCTCACGCGCCGCAAACTTCAGTCCTCATTTCACCCATCCCTTCTTCTCCTCCTCGACGGCGACGCGGCAGGGCAATGGTGGCGCGGGCACCTCATACACGACGACGACGCGACATGGCAACGTTGGTGCGGCGAGAGGCTACGGTGGCACGACACCTCGACGTATCAGAGTGGCTCCCGCGGGAGGGGTGGGGGTCCAGCCAGGGTTACAAGGGGGCCGTTAGGCTCCTCCCCTTCTCCGTCGTCGTCGCCACCGCCTACCAGGCAGCAACCTTGCTGTCACATCCCATATTTTTCCCAAATCTGGTATGTTCAATTTTCCACAGGGAATTAAAATTTTCCAAAAATTGTTTGACATTGACAGCAATTTACCATTGTTGCTTGCTAGTCAACTAACATTGCCTAGAAAAAATGCTTGATGATTGACTTGTTTGCCTTGTTTGATCACCTAGAGGGTTCAGGTCCTATGGCCACATTTGAAACCCTTGTTTGAGATTTAGGAAAGTAGAATGAACCCCAAAAGGTTTAGTGAATAATTTTGAATTCCAAAATTGGGTAACAACTAAAATATTTATTTGGGCATAAGATTATCCATAGAAGTCCCATATAGTATTCAAGCCCCTAATAAATTTCGAAAAATGGTTGAAAATGGATTGATGTTGGAATCAATTGAAAAATCAAAAGGGGAAATATTTATAAGGGCTTTGCATTGTTTGGCAGGAAAAGTAATTGCCATAAGTCTAGATGAATGTTGGACCTTCTGTTAATATTCTAATTTGATTCAAAACATATTTGTTTTAAAACCAACCTGAAGTTCAAAAGGAAATTAAAACAGAAAGGAAAATACAGTGACAAAAGTTATTTTCCTAAAAAGAGCAAATAAAATGTTCACATGCCCAGAAATATTCCGTTTGGAATTTAGAGAAAGTTTGTTTTTGAATGAAAGTTTGTAACGACCTGGGCTGTGCCCATGAGGTGTGCGTGAGTGGCCTGCTGGGCCGGCCCACTGTGGCCTGTAATGATATCTACTTATAGGCTAGTGTGAGGAGAGGAGGACATCGAACTGTAAAACTGAATATCGTTATTCCTAATCCCAAGCCTTCCTCTGTGCTTCTTCTTCCTCTCCAAGCTATTTCCCCTCTGTCTCCACCTACCACATCCTGGCATGACGCAAGGAGTTGCTGCGATCCCGTAGCATCTGGTACTCAGAGCCCAAATCGATCCGCGTCCTCTGATCCAAGAAATTTTTCGCGATCTTCAAATCAATCCATCGATCAGCTCCTAATTCCAGGCAAAGGTGCGGATCCCCTCAGGTGATTCTGCGAAAAACACTTCGGTGTACCTGCGTCGGGTCGAGCAGATCGATCGGCAGCAACGGCGCGCTCCAACAAACTGACCCTCTCTGCGCGGATGGCGACGGCAGAGCTCTCCCTGGCGGACCTACAGAAATGGGTGCAGGCCACGATCCAGCAGAGCAAGGCGGTCTCAGATGCGGGGACGGCCACATCGGAGAGGGTGACCGAGCTCCAGGACTCGCTCGACAAGTACGCATCCTCGTCCGCCAAGGCGTTCGATGCGCTGGCGCAGACGACCACGACCGCGCTGGGCCGTACGGAGGCCACCCTCAGCCGCGTCCTCATCGCCAACAATTCACTTGACGCAACGATGGCGGAGATGAAGCGCGCGCTCGATGGAGTGGTACATCGAGTGGACCAGTTGGAGAGAGCCCCAGCAACGGGCCCTGCACCACCACCACCACCGCAACGCTTCGGGCCACTGCGCACGGAGGGACAGAGCAGCCTGCAAGCGCCGTAGGCGACGGATCTGCGGGGGCCTCGTCAGAATCGTCCCCAACCACATGCTGGTGAGCTATCTCAGACCCAACCCGCGGCCAGCGAGTACTTCTTGGATGATCAGGAAGATCCAGATCGCTCCACGGAGTACGGGCACCGATCGCATCACAACAGATACAAACCACGCATTCCTCGGTCTGAATTTCCTAAGTTTGATGGGGAGGATCCTAAATGGTGGAAACAGCAGTGTGAGAAGTACTTCTGGATGTACAATGTGCAGCAGGATGTATGGGTCGATTTTGCAACAATGCATTTTGCAGGCAATGCAGCGCGTTGGCTTCAGACTTACGAAGCCATGCACACAATTGACAGTTGGGCAGCCTTGTGTGTTGCAGTGTTTGCCAAATTCAACAGAAACAAATACACCAGAGACATTGATATATTCTTCGCCCTGAAGCAGACTAACACAGTGGATGAGTATGCCCACCTCTTCGAAGAGCACATGCACAAGATGCTGGTCTATAATCAATCTTACAATGAGACGTTCTTCATCAACCGTTTTGTTCAAGGTCTCAAACCAGGAATAAGAGCACCTGTGAAGCTGCAGCAGCCAAGCACAGTGGATTTGGCTTACTCTCTGGCACAAACACAAGAAGCACTCCTGGTCGAAGACACATCTAAATTCAGCAAGAAGTGGGAGCCGCGGTTCAGTTCCAAACCATATGTGCATCAGGGTATAATGGGCGCCTCACCAGCTGACAAACGGTCAGAAGAGCCAGCTAAGGTGCCGGACAAAGTTGACACACTCAGAGCTCAGCGTAGGGCAAGAGGAGAATGTTTTAAGTGTGGGGAAAAATATGGCCCGGGACACAAATGCCCCAGCAAGGTGCAATTACATGTGATGGAAGAATTGTGGGATGCCTTGCAGGTGTCTGGATCAGCTTCTAGTGAGTCTAACAGCAAGCAAATGGTCTCTCCACCTGCAGAGAAGGACATCGACGATTGTATGAAACTGTCGGTGCAAGCAGCCACAGGCACGTCTTCTAAAGAGAGCATTAAGTTGCAAGGCATGGTGGGAAAACGTCAGCTCTTAATACTGGTAGATTCAGGCGAATCTACCAACTTCATTAGAGCTGATTTGGCAAAAGAACTCAAGTGCACAACTGAAGAAATCCCTACAGCAACTGTAACTGTGGCAAATGGAGGCACTCTGCTCTGTAATACTCAAGTGCCAAACCTACAGTGGTTTTGTCAAGGAAACACCTTCAATACTCAGTTCAAAGTGCTTCCCTTAGGCACTTATGATATCATATTAGGAATGCAGTGGCTGGAAACAATGAGTCCTATGTGGGTTGACTGGAGAAAGAAGGTCATGAGGTTTAAGTACCAAGGAGCAAGAATCACCCTCAGAGGAGTTAAAGATAAACTCAACTCCTGCACAGCTATTTCTAGAAAACACTTACAAGGCCTCCTCAATACTGGAGCAGTTGAGCAAGTAATCCACCTTTGTCATATGGCAGAGAAACCTATGTCAGAAACCTGCATTCCACCTGAAGTTCAGCCACTTCTTGACAAGCATCAGCAATTGTTCACTACTCCTGACTCCCTTCCTCCCCATAGGGAATTTGACCATAAGATACCTCTGTTACCTGGAGCAAAACCTATGAATGTTAAACCATACAGGTATAATCCCATGCAAAAACAGGAGATAGAAACACAAGTGACCACCATGCTCAATCAAGGAGTTATACAGCATAGCACCAGTTCCTTTGCTTCGCCTGTGCTGCTGGTCAGAAAGAAAGATGGCACCTGGAGATTCTGTGTAGATTATAGAATGCTCAACTCAGTTACAATGCAACATAAATATCCCATGCCTGTTGTGGAGGAACTGCTGGACGAATTAGCAGGAGCAAAATACTTCACAAAGTTGGATTTAAGAGCTGGCTATCATCAGATCAGATTGGTTGAGGGAGAGGAACACAAAACTGCTTTCAAAACCCATCATGGCCTGTATGAATTCAAAGTCATGCCATTTGGGTTAACCAATGCCCCTGCAACTTTTCAAGCTGCCATGAATATATTGTTTGCACTGTTACTGAGAAAATGTGTCCTCGTTTTTATGGATGATATCCTTATATATAGTGCAACTTTGGAAGAGCACCTGCAACACTTGGAACAAGTCTTCACCATTCTGCACGAAAACCAACTATATGTCAAGCTGAGCAAGTGTTCTTTTGCCCAGCAGGAATTGGAATACCTTGGTCATGTAATCAGTGCAGCAGGAGTTTAGACTGACCCTGCTAAAATCTCAGCTGTCAGAGATTGGCCAGTACCAACAAATGTGAAGCAAGTGAGAGGGTTTCTAGGCCTTACTGGATATTATAGAAGGTTCATGAAACACTATGGAATTATCAGCAGGAGCCTCTCTGATTTGCTCAAAAAGGATGCAGTGTTCACCTGGACACCTACTACAGAAGCTGCATTTCAGAGCCTGAAAACTGCCTTAGCCCAAGCTCCTGTACTAGCTCTGCCTGATTTCAAGAAAACCTTCATGATTGAAACTGACGCCAGCAACAATGGAATTGGGGCAGTATTAATGCAAGAAGGGCACCCCATTTCCTATCTAAGCAAAGCACTGGGCCCCAAGGCTCAAGCACTCTCCACCTATGAGAAAGAGTGTTTAGCTGTCATTCTTGCTGTGGATAAATGGAGAAGTTATCTGCAGCATGCCCCATTTACATTGGCAACAGACCATAGGAGTCTGACACACTTGCAAGATCAAAAAATCAGTAGTCCCATGCAACAGAAAGCACTATTGAAGTTGCTGGGCCTGAGGTATAATATACTATACAAAAAAGGACAGGAAAATACAGCAGCTGATGCTCTCTCAAGATCACCTTCTCCTAGTGAGCTGCATACAATTTCCTTCTGCACACCTAAGTGGTTGGCTGTGGTCTCTGAAGGATATCAGCAACATGAGGAAGACAAACAATTGCTTCAAGAACTAGCTCTCTCGGGCTCAAATGACAAGGGATATGTGTTGCATCAAGGTATCATCAGATACAAGGACAGAGTGTGGTTAGGTCATAACACTGAGGCTCACAAAGCAATTATGTTATCCTTACATGCCAGTGGAGTGGGAGGTCACTCAGGGTTCCAGGGTACTTACCAAAGGATTAAAGCCTTGTTTGCCTGGCCTGCTATGAAGCAAGATATTCAGAGCTATGTGAAAGAGTGCACTGTGTGTCAACAAGCAAAAGCTGAACATGTTAGGAAACCTGGCTTGCTCAGCCCTCTGCCAGTACCTAAAGAAGCATGGAACTTGGTTACTATGGATTTTATTGGAGGCCTGCCCAAGAGCAAAAATTTTGACACTATTTTGGTGGTCATTGACAAGTTTAGCAAGTATGGCCATTTCCTCCCTCTGGCTCATCCATTCACCGCTCTCCAAGTAGCACAACTTTAATTGGACAATGTGTACAAACTCCACGGCCTTCCTATGGTGATAGTCACCGATCGAGATCCTATCTTCACAAGCACTTTGTGGCAAGAGCTGTGCAAATTAACTGACATAAAAATGAATATGAGTTCTGCAAGTCATCCAGAAACTGATGGTCAGTCTGAGAAACTCAACCAGTGTTTGGAAACATTTCTCCGATGCATGGTACACTCTGCCCCAAAGAAATGGGCTTATTGGCTGCCACAAGCAGAGTACTGGTACAACACTAACTACCACTCAGCGCTGGGCAAAACACCATTTCAAGTCCTCTATGGATATCAACCCAGACACTTGGGTGTTGCAAATCTTCAGATCTCCCTATCATCTGATCTGTCAGGCTGGTTAGCAGAACGCAACCTGATACAAGGCCTGATCAGAGAGCACCTGTTGCGTGCTCAACAGCGCATGAAAGCACAAGAGGATAAACACCGGTCAGATAGGCAGTTTGCAGTAGGGGAATGGGCATACCTAAAACTTCAGCCCTATGTGCAACAATCAGTAGTCCGAAGATCCAATCACAAGCTCGGATTCAAATACTTTGGCCCTTACCAGATTTTGGAAAAAGTGGGTGAAGTGGCTTACCGTCTTGCCCTGCCAGCGTCCAGAAAAATACATCCAGTGGTCCACGTCTCGCTGTTGAAACCAGCATAGCCTCCAGTGCAGAATGACAGCACCACTGATCTGGCTGCCCTTCAAATCTCAACACCATTGAATCCGGCTCAGGTATTACAGTCTCGTTTGGTGCAGGTAGGCGGACACACTCGGGCGCAAGTCAAGATTGCTTGGCGCGGCCTTCCTCTCCCGATGGCAACCTGGGAGTGGGCTTCACGCTGGCACCAACGACAACGGCAAGATGGTGAACAGTACGAGGGCGTCCTGGTTCTCAAGGGGAGGGGCATGTAACGACCTGGGCTGTGCCCATGAGGTGTGCGTGAGTGGCCTGCTGGGCCGGCCCACTGTGGCCTATAATGATATCTACTTATAGGCTAGTGTGAGGAGAGGAGGACATCGAACTGTAAAACTGAATATCGTTATTCCTAATCCCAAGCCTTCCTCTGTGCTTCTTCTTCCTCTCCAAGCTATTTCCCCTCTGTCTCCACCTACCACATCCTGGCGTGACGCAAGGAGTTGTTGCGATCCCGTAGCAGAAATATTCCATTTGGAATTTAGAGAAAGTTTGTTTTTGAAAGAAAACCAAATCCAAAATCAAATGGAAACAACGGAAGAACAGAAAAAAGATAAAAATTTGAAAAAAGGGGGGCCACCCAGCCAAGCCACCCCGGCCCAGCTACCCAACCCACTAGCGTGCATTTCTCTCTCTCTTCTCTCTTCTCTCTTCTCTCTCTCGCTGACGCGTGGGACCCACCCACATCGTCCCCAACCTCCCGACGCGCCCACAACCTCGCTCGCAACCGATACGCCCCCTCACCCATGTCGCACGTCCATGCGCTCTCCGTGCACTCCCGAGCCCGTGGTAGTGTCCTATAAATTCCCCTTGGCCCCTTCTTCATTTCCCCTCTCTCTCCCCTCAACATCGCCGGCAGGCTGCTCCATCATGCACCCCCTAGCTCCGCCATTGTCCTAACTGCCTCTAGCCGAATTCCGGTAGGCACGGCCCATCCCAAGCCGCGTCGTTGCCACCAGGAGATCCACCGCACATCGTTGAGTCTCAAAGGCATTGTCCGTGCGCCCGTGGACCTCTAGAGCAGCGAGTTAATTGGAGGCCAAAGCTCCCCGCCGCCCCGCCATTGCTCCCGGTGAGGTAAGCTTGCGCCCATCCAGCGCACCATGTACATCGTCTTTCTCTTGCTTGTGCACATCTCCTGGTCCACTTGGCTCATCCAGAGGAGCTCGCTTTGGAGAAATCCGCCATTACCTAAGAGCCCCGATGCACGTGTGATCTTCAGTGACCATGTTGACGTCGATTGTCGTCGTCCATGAGGCCGACCAACACCACCGCTGTCCTCCCCATGATCTGCCGCATCCATCTATGCCCATCGCCACCCTGGAGACTGCCGGAGCGCCGTTTCCGACGAGATCCATGAGCTACATCGCCGCGTTCGATTTTCCGACAGAACTTCGGTGACGTAACCACCTCGAGGTGAGTCGATCTATTTCTGGCCTTTGGATTCAGATCAAACATTCCACATGCACTCACTTGCGTGAATCGGTACGGGGCAATCACATTGCGCCACGTGGCCCTGCCTTATCCACATGACTTCATTTTAGTTTAATTAATTGGTAGTTTTGCAGGAAAAAACCCTGTAACTTAGAAACTGTTGAGGAACGTGGTAATTTCAAAAAAAATCCTACGATCATGCAAGATCTATCTAGGTGATGCATAGCAATGAGGGGAGAGTTTATCCACGTACCCTCGTAGACCGAAAGCGGAAGCGTTATGTAACGCGGTTGATGTAGTCGAACATCTTCCGATCCAACTGATCAAGTACCGAACGCACGACACCTCCACGATCTGCACACGTTTAGCTCGGTGACGTCCCTCGAACTCTAGATCCATCTGAGGCCGAGGAGAGTTCCGTCAGCATGATGGCGCGGTGACAGTGATGATGAAGTTACCGGCACAGGGCTTCGCCTAAGCACTACGACGATACGACCGAGGTGGAAAATTGTGGAGGGGGGCACCGCACATGACTAAAGATCAACTTGTGTGTCTATGGGGTGCCCCCCTCCCCCGTATATAAAGGAGGAGGAGGGGAGGCCGGCCACAAGGGGCGCGCCCAAGGGGGGGAGTCCTACTCCAAGTAGGAGTAGGTTTCCCCCTTTCCTAGTCCAACTAGGAGGAGAAGGAAGGAGAGGGATAGGGAGAGGGAAAGAGGGGCCTCACCCCCTCCCTTGTCCTATTCGGACTCCCCTTGGGGGGCGCCACCTCCTGGTGCGGCCCTCTCTCTCCCCTATCGGCCCACTAAGGCCCATTACTACCCGGGGGGTTCCGGTAACACTCCGGTATTATCCGAAACTTCTCTGAAACACTTCTGGTGTACGAACATTGCCATATGATAACCCACAAGTATAGGGGATCGCAATAGTTTTCGAGGATAGAGTATTCAACCCAAGTTTATTGATTCGACACAAGGGGAGCCAAAGAATATTCTTAAGTATTAGCAGTTGAGTTGTCAATTCAACCACACCTGGATAACTTAGTATCTGCAACAAATTATTTAGTAGCAAAGTAGTATGATAGTAATGGTAACAGTGGCAAAAGTAAAGATAGCAATTTTGTAGTAATTGTAACAGTAGCAACGGAAAAGTTAATAAGAAAAGCACAATATGTGAAAAGCTCGTAGGCATTGGATCAGTGATGGATAATTATGTCGGATGCGATTCCTCATGTAATAGCTATAACATAGGGTGACACAGAACTAGCTCCAGTTCATCAATGTAATGTAGGCATGTATTCCGAATATAGTCATACGTGCTTATGGAAAAGAACTTGCATGACGTCTTTTGTCCTACCCTCCCGTGGCAGTGGGGTCCTAGTGGAAACTAAGGGATATTAAGGCCTCCTTTTAATAGAGTATGGGACCAAAACATTAACACATAGTGAATACATGAACTCCTCAAACTACGGTCATCACCGAGAAGTATCCCGATTATTGTCACTTCGGGGTTGTCGGATCATAACACACAATAGGTGACTATAGACTTGCAAGATAGGATCAAGAAATCACATATATTCATGAAAACATAATAGGTTCAGATCTGAAATCATGGCACTCGGGCCCTAGTGACAAGCATTAAGCATAGCAAAGTCATAGCAACATCAATCTCAGAACATAGTGGATACTAGGGATCAAACCCTAACAAAACTAACTTGATTACATGGTAAATCTCATCCAACCCATCACCGTCCAGCAAGCCTACGATGGAATTACTCACGCACGACGGTGAGCATCATGAAATTGGTGATAGAGGATGGTTGATGACGACGACGACGACGAATCCCCCTCTCCGGAGCCCCGAACGAACTCCAGATCAGCCCTCCCGAGAGAGATTAGGGCTTGGCGGCGGCTCCGTATCGTAAAACGCGATGAACCTTTCTCTCTAATTTTTTTCTCCGCAAAACGGAATATATAGAGTTGGAGTTGAGGTCGGTGGAGCATCAGGGGGCCCACGAGACAGGGGGGCGCGCCCCCACCCTCGTGGACAGGGTGTGGGCCCCCTGACCTTGATTCTTTCGCCAGTATTTTTTATATTTTCCAAAATTTATCTCCGTGGATTTTCATGTCATTCCGAGAACTTTTGTTTTCTGCATAATAAACAACACCATGGCAGTTCTGCTGAAAACAGCGTCAGTCCGGGTTAGTTTCATTCAAATCATGCAAGTTAGAGTCCAAAACAAGGGCAAAAGTGTTTGGAAAAGTAGATACGTTGGAGACGTATCACCATCCAATATGTCAATCTTTATGTCTCAACCATTTTGAGACTCCTCGTCATGTCTGTGATGTCATCGGAACTCCGAACAACCTTTGGTATATCAAATCACATAAACTCATAATACTAATCGTCATCGAACGTTAAGCGTGCGGACCCTATGGGTTCGAGAACTATGTAGACATGACCGAGACACATCTCCGGTCAATAACCAATAGCGGAACCTGGATGCTTATATTGGTTCCTACATATTCTACAAAGATCTTTATCGGTCAAACTGCATAACAACATACGTTGTTCCCTTTGTCATCGGTATGTTACTTGCCTGAGATTCGATCTTCGGTATTATCATACCTAGTTCAATCTCGTTACCGGCAAGTCTCTTTACTTGTTCCGTAATACTTCATCCCGCAACTAACTCATTAGTCACAATTCTTGCAAGGCTTATAGTGATGAGTATTACCGAGAGGGCCTAGAGATACCTCTCCAAAACACGGAGTGACAAATCCTAATCTCGATCTATACCAACCCAACAAACACCTTCGGAGGCACTTGTATAGCACATTTATAATCACCCATTTACGTTGTGACATTTGGTAGCACACAATGTGTTCCTCCGGTATTCAGGAGTTGCATAATCGCATAGTTTGAGGAACTTGTATAAGTCATGAAGAAAGTAGTAGCAATGAAACTATAACAATCATAATGCTAAGCTAACGGATGGGTCATGTCCATCACATCATTCTCCTAATGATGTGATCCCATTCATCAAATGACAACACATGTCTATGGTTAGGAAACATAACCATCTTCGATTAACGAGCTAGTCAATTAGAGGCATACTAGGGACTATATGTTTTGTCTATGTATTCACACATGCACTAAGTTTCCGGTTAATACAATTCTAGCATGAATAATAAACATTTATCATGAAATAAGGAAATAAATAATAACTTTATTATTGCCTCTAGGGCATATTTCCTTCAGAAACATCATAACTTTTTTTTGTAAGTCCAAAAATGGTGATATTTTTGCTAAATGATCCTTATGAATAGAACTTTCACCTAGACTAATAAATTTAGAATTTGAATAGTTTAGAATTTGAATTTTAACAACATGAATTTAAATTTAAATATGTCATAACTTGCTCATTTATAAATCCAAATTAATTGATTCTTTTTTGCAAAATGGACCTAGTGAAATGTAGTTTTAACTTAGCTTATTATAGTTTAATTTTAAATAATTTAAGCTTTGAGTTTAAATATAGTTTAGCAGTAGCCATAATTCAAATAGTATGAAGACCTAATTTAGTTTAACCTTGTAAAAAAATTAATGGCATAATTAGTTTGCAACATAGTTTAGAATCCTACAATTTGACTAGTAAATATTCTTGCATTTATAGTGACTATAGGATTCCATTATTATTTTGTTTCAGTTCAATGTTGATTTGGCTATAATTTAAAACCTAGTATTTATTTGGAGTTAATAATTGACTCTAGGGAATTAAACTTAATTTATGTTTAGTTTGAACTAAACTAAGACTTGGGTATGATTTGAACTTAGTGAATGATCTTGGATTTTATTGACTTAGTCTAAACTTGAATTAAGATAAATTAAACTAGTAATTGTTTTGGGTTTGTCTTTGACTTTAGTAGAATAATTATAACCTCAATTTAATTAAAACCCAAGGGGGAATCTGGAAGAGTATTAATTAAAAAATATTTTAGTTTAAATTCAGAATGAGGTGAACCTTATTGAATTGTAAGGCGAACGAGGTTGTTGATGCCAAATAGCTTGTGTGCATTCAAAGTCATGAAAGGCCAACAAGTTTGGATTGCCATTCAAACTTAAACATGGACTTGGTTATCCATTGTCATAGAACATGACTCCAGTTGGAGGATTCCTTTTGATAATTCTGGCAACCACAACTTGGCATCACATACTCCTTATGTGATAAATGCTTTTGCTATTAAAACTTGCATGTGAACCGTTATGTCACATGTATTCCAAGTGACAACCACTATGTTGTTTTCCAAACTCTTAATAGTTAACGCTGACACATGATCTCATAACACAATGACACTAACATCATGCACTGCACTTGTTGCATGTGGGTTTTGTATTGTATGCTTGTTTATGATTACTCTTTAGTTACATTAGATTGTACGGAGAGCGAAGCATAAATCGATCAAAATTGTGACATTGGAAAATCGTCAATACCAGGCAAGTGGAACCTTTGATCATTATCGCCTATTGTTTTGTTGCATGTAGTACTTCCCAAATAGGACTGAATGTTAGGAATGCTAAATTCTGCAACACCTAGTAGTTGAAAACTTAGGTCCATCTCCCTTGTCTTGTAACCATCGTGTTGTCTCTTAGATGCTATTACGTGGGTTGGGATCAACACCTATTTTCAAAGGTTACTTTTGTATGACTACTTAATAACAACTTAATTAATGAATCATCTGGGCGGTGCTTCATTATTGGCTGGTGGTTAAAAGTTGTGTGGGAGACCACCTAGGTATCAAAGGGTTTGTACGAGTTCAAACTTGAGTAGCTCCCATGTGTAACTGTGAGTTAATATATATGGGCCTTGTCTTGACCAAGTCAATTGTGAGAACCCCTTCAGCTAAGCAGCAAATGTAGTTAGGGTAGGGTGGACTGGGTTGGCCATTGGATGTGGGCTACCACTTCCCAAAAGTCTCGCTTGGTATACCTGGCTACTTCCCAAGTGAAGTTTATTAGCATGATGGTGTGATTGGGAATCATAGGTAAAGTACACAAACCTCTTGAGAGTGTATCTCTACTCCTAATGGAGCACTTGGTGAATAGTCCGCGCGGTTTATTTTCGCTGATTTATTTTTGTCATCCTCCCACCATCTTTTTTTTTCCGTCATCCTACCACCTCTACTCTACCCTCTATCGAAATAAACCGGTGAAAAAACCCCCTGTGATCGATCCCTCGTTCACACAGCAGATCGATCTCCGCCGCCGCCCGATCGCACGCCCTATCCAACCCTACGCCCAGTCCGCGACGGATCCATCCCTGTGAGATCCAAGATCGCCGCCGCCAAGGTCCAAGATCGCCGCCATCGACCTCTGAGATCGCCATCCCTTTCTATTTCTGGTTCGCTGGCCTCTCTCCCTTTTCCCAATCTCTCTCTCTTTTGTGCGCGTGCATCGCTGCCGGCGTCCACTACTGGCCGCCTCCGCCGTCGATCCATGGCGCTACCGATGGACTTCTTGCCGGCCGCAACCTCGACGATCCTTCTCTCCATGCGCCACTGCTTCCCTTGCGTTGCAGCCGCCCCACGATCTCCACCTCCGCAATGGCGTACGAGGCCTTCCCACATATGGCAGATCGATCTAAGACCCATGGCCGAGGTCGCCGATGCGCCCCACCGCGCCGTGCGTGGGGTCTCCACCTCCCCTCCCCATATTCGTCTCTCAGCCGGTGGCAGCGACGACTCAGAGTGGCACTGCTCCTCACCTATGCTCCGGCCGACGCCCTCTATCCCTCCTCCACCGGAGACAAAAGGAGGTGGGTTCAACTGGCAGAGCCGTGGGCGAGATTTCGTGTGAGCAGACGGAGCAGCCGTTGAGGTCCTGGTGAACCATGGCTGGAGCTGGAACAGAGAGGTAGGGAGGACGAGATGAGGGGGACAAGGAAGGCGTCACGCTGGGAAGGAGATACGGAGGAGGATTAGGAGGAGGTGAAGGGGATCGTGGAGTACGTGGAGTTGCCGGTGGAGGCCAAGGTGTACGTCAGCAACCTGCCCTATGACGTCAACCGCGAGCACAGGTCTCCCTCTTAGCTTGCTACTTCTTTGCTGCTGCCGACAGTTAGCTGCTCCTCTGTATGCACACACACATTTTGGAATTGAGAGAGAATTACATGAAGCGATCTGGTCTGAATTCTACCGCTCCGAATTTCATATGTTCATCAACTGGGAAAATCTAAAAGTGGCAAAGGTTTATCTATATCCGTTTAAGTTATTTACACTATATTCAGAAAGTGTCTGCTATGTAAACTGAGCAACTATATTTAGAAAGATTCACCATTGCTATAGCATGGACATTTCTTGATGTGGTATCCATCTTTTTATGATTCTTTTATTTTTTATGACTATCGTTTCTTTGAATTCTTGTTATTTTGTATTTGTTTGCAGGATACGACATGGTGTATCTTGCCCAGTACATATCGATGCAACTTAAGAAAAGATCAGTCGGTCTGTAGCAAGAATTGGTAGTATGGAAGTTGTAATTTTTTAGATGCTCTGATGCAAGCTGTAGCAACAGGGATTTTACATGAATATGTTGGTATAATTATTATGGTAAATGTACAAAAAGGGGAATCTCTCTCCAAAATGTCTAATAGCTAGGCCTTAGACCTTCAGAGAAAGATTCAAGGAAGATAATGGACAAGTACATTGGTATGAACAGAAATATGATTGGGTCATTGATTTTAATAGAAAGTGCATACAAATTATCAGTTTTCCTGGTAAGCTGTACTATTATGCTACAGAATACACATAATTGGTTACAGATCAGTGGGCTACACATCAGGTTAGTTTTCTTCTACTGTCTCATGCCATTTTTATTGTTAAGAAATTGTTGTATGTGTATATGTTCTTTTTCTTTTACACTAACACAAGAGGTTCGTGCTTTCAGGTATG
>NC_041385.1:224924836-224938421 GCF_002162155.2 Triticum dicoccoides
TAGGAATTTTAGTTAGGGAACGAATAAGAAAACATGCTCAGCAATTGTTTTTGCTAATCTAATAAGAAAACATATTGTACGTGTCTATTAATTCTCTCCAGTTACAGGCTTTTGCAATGTTTTCGCTAATCTAATTTATGTTTGGTTTTGCCAATTTAAACGTGAATAGTTCATGTTAAAGCATAATAATAGCAGATGATATGCTATTATTTTTAGTTCACTAATATGAAAATGACAGCATAAAGAACAGTGGCAATTGTTCATAAGTTTTCATAAGTTATGCAAAATTCAGCATGATGTCGTATAAATCTTGACAAATTAACATCGCTGAAATGATCAGATTTTTCTATCATCACCAGGCAACTGCTGATAGGTGATTTCATGTTAAACACGCAGTTCTTGCCACATATATATCGTAAACTACCAAGATATCCCCCCTACGAGGTTATTTAGAAAATGGAAGCTTTCATTACCCCTAATATTTTGAATTGCTTTCCTATAATTTTTGGCTCGCAGTACTAATACTTCATATATTTCATCTTCGGAATTGTACGTGTGACTAATGATGTATTTCATCATAGATGTTCAGTAGAATTCATCCAACAGACTCTTAAGTAATCTTTCCAAAGTATAGATATTGATCCTTGTATAAATTTACTACTTAGAAATTACTCATAATTTCTCATCATGTTCTTGCTCTTAGCGGGTGATCAACGCACGGGCAAATGTCGCGGGACAGCCGAATATGAGTTTCACTCGGAGAGCTCGAACTTCTCCATCAGTGGCCGCAGCTGGTGCGGAACTGACGATTCGATCTAAATCAGCCAGTACTTGCCCTTCTGCTCCATGTCAAATTCCTTCACAAGGTTAGTTCGCCATGGTGTCCATAGAACAGTGTTGATCACCCCTGCACGCATATCACAAACAGAATTTGGGGATCGAACATAATTTTTACAATGTATAGTTGCAAAGTTGAAACTTTAAACCGAGATCCCTACATATATGCCTGTTATGTGTGTGTGATCTAGAGTTGTCAATGGGGCTTCAATCTTCAGAAAAGTAGAGTTTCTGAAGTATGTTTCCAAACAGCTATGTCACACTTCTTTTTGTATAGAGCATGGTTAACTTAACATACGGGTGTTACACGATGTTGTGAACTGGACTCATCAAGTTACTTAGATCTGTTCTGTGTATTCTAGGAAAGCAGCTATGACAATGCTACTACCTCGGGGTGCAACTCAACTAATTTAAAGGAGGAGGGATGTAAAACTGCAGAGCTCAGAACTTGGTCTTGCCAAAGATCGTTCAGTGATGAAGGAGACTATCCAGACAAGGACAATCGGCCTCCACTAACCGTACCGGTTGGACTGGTGTACAGGAATGCTTGTGCAATTCTCAGGTATAGGAATTCCTTTTCCATTAAACATTTTAATATTAGGGCAAGAAATGGCTGAGGAGTAGTATTGGAAAGATTGATCTGACTAGCTTATTTTGGCTCCGTGTGCTCCTTGGCTCCGCTGCCGCCACTCATCCCCGTCGTCGTCACTGTCCCATGACACTACCTGCCCACTTGGCTCCTCTGCACGCGTGGTCCTAAGGTGTTCTATTGGCTGCCAAGATTGAGGACGTGTACGCACAGAGCTGCCACCGGTGCCAAGGACACGCTATCCTCCATGTCGCCGGGAACGCAGGAGCACACGACAGCGGCCGCAGCCTCATGTCCATCGATCGGTCATGGGGCGTTCAATTGAGTATGAAATTCCTACTCGGCCTTTGGTCCTTCGGTCGATATATTTTCATGTTTGTTTCCCAGGCCTTCCTGCTTGATCTTGGGTGTTCCTGCTCGATCTGTACATCACTTCACCAATTAAGTTATTAACCTGGTAGTGTCAGCCTATGAATATTTCCTTAGCACATCAGTATATCAGTAATATGAAATTACGAATGGGCCTGTTATATGGATTACAAGTGCTACCATGCATCCATCTGCAGTTTTTTTTACCAACAGATATGTGAAACAGTACTTGTATTTCTTTAGATCATCAGTATATCAGTAATATGAATGGGCCTATTATATGGATTACAAGTGCTTCCATCAATCTGCAGTTTTTTTTTACCAGTAGATATGTGGAACGGTACTTGTATTTGTGTTTCTACCATGTTTGGTGCGATTCACTGATCCCTTTGGTTTACTGAGAAATTATCGGAACACTGCCATCTAAGTAATCAAATATCATGTCTTATAATTATGTGAATTAGTTCAGCTAGACCAATCAGGCTCTTTCAGATCTAATAGGTACTTCTGCTCATGCATCAAGTTGTCGAATAAAGCATGCTGTCAACAGTATTGTGGTGCCGGAGTACTAGCTCCATGGTGAGTAGTTGAATTTTTACTGATAATGGAGGCAATTCTGTGGTTAATTTAAAATGACAAGGATTTGATGTATTCACTCCAGACATGTGTCTGATTTGCAAATAGTTGATAGTGTGTCGGATGCATATATTTTTCTAGGTGCCACCACCATCATCAGGTTCTCCATCTTCTAGATCTCACCCTTCCATGCCGAGCATCTCCCTTGCCTCCTGTCGCTGCAGTTTGGGGGCACTGACCTACCAATCCCCGAGAGGCTCACTCTCCCAGCTCTCCAGATTTGAAGCTCTCCATATATATATATATTAGTTACTATTCATCACCCAGGGTGCAAAATAAGTTACTCTTCACCCGAGGTAATCTTACGATCGCTTCATAAATAAATTACATATGGAATACAAATAGTTACGTTCATGTCGATTCACTACGTAAAATTTGGCATAAAAAAATATAGATCATATGACCAGAAAAAATGCATTTTATGTATATTTTACACTATATTTTTACGTGTGTAATTTTACGTAACATAAAATATTTTTTACAGTGATTACATTATTTTTTACGTTCTCTTATTACGTATGAAAGAAGACAAAAATTTATGAAACGTAAAATTATGGTGCATTGATGTTAAAATAAAGGGGGTGAAGAATAACTATTCCTCATCGAGGGTGACGAATAGTCAAAACTATTTATGCATCCACCACCCGATCCTCATTCTGAATTTGAGAAGAAATTGATTTAACATCTGCTCTAATGTTCTTTGTAATGTCGTAGTACTTCATGTGTTATGAAAGTGTGAAATGCCAGTTGTCTTCATATGCAAAAATATAATGGAAGCTATAAAAGTTATTTTTAGTTATATGGATTAGCTATGTCAACTATAAATGCAGGTGTCTCCATGGTGACAACTATTATAACAGAATATGTGAAGATATTTGCTGCCTGGATGAACAATATAACTCTGTAGCCCACTATAACTTAATCAGCTTATAAGGTACAACTTAATTAAGATGTCGTCAATAACCACTACTATTTTTAATTCGCTTGCATCATTTGTTATCTAATAGAATGATAGAAATAGAGGGTTCCCAGTCCAAAGGAAGGATATGAACACAGAGTAGCTAAAGTAGAGGCATAGAACTGCTAATTATCATTGTTTTATTTCAGTAGGATTGCTTTTGAGATAATAAATGAGCTTAGTAGTCCCGTCACAAATTAATTTACGTAGTCCCTCCGTTTTTTTTAGTCCGCATATAAAATTTAGTCAAAGTGAAACTTTGTAAAGTTTGACTAACTTTGTAGGAAAAAATATCAACATCTGCATTACTAAAGCTATATGATATGAAAATTAATTTAATGATGCATCTAATAATATTAATTTCATATTGTGAATCTTTATATTTTTTCCTACAAACTTAGTCAAAGTTGACAAAGTTTGACTTTTACCAAATTTTATATGCACATTAAAAAGAAATGGAGGGAGTACTCGATCTTTTCATGCAAATCTCCTAGATCCAAGAGTTTCAGAAGAAATATTATGTTTTCAAGATTATTGATCTAATTAGGAATACGTGAATGAGATTACTTGGATAGTATTCATATATTTGATCTGGTGATGTATGGTTATTATGTGCGTCTCTTGACTTTATTTGTATCTGTACATGTTAGATTAGTTCCTTTTCGGCCACCAGAACAAAATAAGCTCCTCAGATCTTTTGATGTTAAAATTTTAGTGGCTTTACACAACTATATCATTTTGCCCACCAAATTGTTCGTCGTACTTTAGTAATTTGTTTGTTTGTTGGCGTCCCTTGATAAGATGTAGCCTCACATGCATGAAAGTGGAGAAGCTGTAGATTGGCATGTCCAAGTTTGCAGTTTTTCTACATCAGACTGCTTCCACGGAGGTCAGATAAGAGGGATTGTCAACCCATGAAATGTTAAATTCTGGACGCACATATGTATTATTTTTCCAAATACATTGTGTGTCAAATTCTTATTATGTGTGTGTGTGTGTGTATATATATATATATATATATTTGGATACTGAACTAATTGACGTAGGGAATTCGAGAGGCTGGAGTTAGTTGGTTGCAGAAGATAGAAAACAAGAATTTTCCAACGCTTAATAAGGTGGGAGACAAAGAGAGTGAGACTAGAACATGTATGCCTGTTGCAACGCACGAGCAAATATATTTAAGGATTACAACTTCCGTGTCAATTACTTGTCTTAGATTTATTTAGGTATGGATGTATCTTGAACTAGGGCTACAAGGAAAAAGGAGCAACACTTGAGAGGAAGCGAGCCAAAAAATTGATGTCCTGGTGCTATCTTTCAAACTATGGTAGTTGCTTTTTCCATGTGATCGTCTAATTTGGTCCTACTCTAATTTTTGGTTTCCAGGGACCGAGCAAGAGGCGTCACTTATATCCAAGTTGTTGCAAGGTGCCTTCCATCCTCAATGGTAAATCAATGAATGTTGATGTAACCAACAAAAAATAGGAATATAGATGTACTGTGGATGTATATGAGGTGATTCATGTACCACTAAGGATTACTTATTTTCAGATGGCACATGCTGTGTGTGCTTACATGTGCTGTGTGTGCTTACATGTAATTTGATATGCACAATCAGAAAAAAATTATACATGTGAAATTGGATATGAATTGCATTCATAGGTTTAATCGGAAAAAAAGATAAATTAAAAGCCCGTGGCAACGCACGGGCATTCTCCTAGTAAAATTAATTGTCGGGTGGTTGGTGCGACATATGTCAAAGGATGGTTAATCATCGTGGGAGCTAGTAGGACGTCGCCGGTGCCTGGAAACAGGATAAGGCGTAAACATGCACGCCGACGCATCTTACCCAGGTTCGGGACTCTCCTAGGAGGTAACACCCCTAGTCCTGCTCTGCGGGGTCTCCGCATGATCACTAGATCGACAAGTAGCTACAAGTTTGCTCCTTGAGCTGTTCGGCTAGAGGAGGAAGAAGGGCAAGGCTAGCTCTACTCCTCTCTCTATGTGTGTGTGTAATCTCTAAGGGCTGAACCCTTTGCATGGGTGCCCTGGGGTGTTTATATAGGCCTACCCCCCAGGGGTACAATGGTAATCCGGCCGGGTGTAGGCCCGGGCCGTCAGTGTCTACGGTCGCCGGCTTCTCCGCTGACTACTGGGGCCCGCCGCCTGGTGGGTCCCGCCGGGTGCCGGGCTATCGATCGACAGGTAGGGCCCGTCGCCTGTGGGCCCTGTCGGATGCTCATCACTGTAGCCCCGCCCCTGATGATGATGGCTTGGTCGAGGAGAGCGTGTCTACAGTACCGCCACATGGCGGGCGTTCACTGTAGCCACACCTCGTCTTAACTGGTTAATGGCGCACAAACTTCAAGGGAGGGGAGGGCCGGCTGCTAGGAGCCGGCCTTCCCCTACGCCTACTGGTCTGGGCTTGCCGCCTTCTGTTATCTCACGGACAAGTAGGGCCCGCTGCCTGCGAGCCGTACCGGCAGCCCGTCGTGGAAGCATGGCTGCTCTACCATGGATGATGTCACGGTCAGCGTGGCAATAGTGCCGCGCCGGGCTAGAGATGGCCGCCCAGTACGTTGCACTGTAGCCACGCCCGTTCCAGGATTCGGAGGTGGCAGGTTGCACTGTAGCCACGCCCCGTCTCGTCGCCGTTATGTGGGTGCAAAGGTGGGCCGCCTGCTAGGAGTCGGCCACTTTGGTGGCTGCCTGCTAGGAGTTGACCCACTCTGGGGTCGCTCTTTGGGCCTTGCCGCCTTCCTGCAGCTGGCCACTTGGACCAGCCGGCCATAAGAAGGCGGACCTTTGTCTTTGATGCCTGAGGGGCGCAGCCGGCCCCAATGTCTTGAAATGCCATGGGGAGTAGATAGGGCTACCCGTGGCCATTTACTCCGACATTGATCATGATTTACCGTGTCCCCGGTTACAGACAACTTTCGAGCTACTCTTCTGAGAATTGTCAGCTTGATTTTTATTAGCTCTTCTTGATTAAAATTTGATGGGTTGAACCAAGGGAGTATGAACTAACCCAGGTACCAAGTACGGTGTGGATTTCGCCGGCTAAGCATGTGGAGCTGGTCTAGGGCAGCTGTGTGATGTAGTGGCCCACTACACTACAAAAAAATACATTTCCGTGATGATACGTGTTTGTCACAGTAGGTCGCGTTTTTTGTCATGCATGTACATCCATGATGATTTTATGACAGAATCAGGATAGTCATACCTGTGCTGTCGTAGAAGTGTTCCATGACATTACCAAAATTATCATCACGGAAGTGTCGACTTCCATGACAATAAATCGTGCGCACAGAAGTGCTTTCGTCAAGGGTGACCGACACGTGGTATCCACCGTAACGGAACGCCGTTAAGCTACCGTGTCCGGTTTTGGATCCGATAACCCGTTAACAGCCCGGACCAATGGGGATTTTCCACGTGTAAAATCATCATTGGCCGCAGAAAACACGTGTTGCCTCACCGTTGGGACAGATGTCATCCACTCATTGGACAGGAGGCACCTATGATAGTTCGACACGTGGCATGGCCCAACAGTGGCCCATTCCAGTGAAAAAGGCCGACCCAGTAAAAATTAGCAGGCCGGCCCATATAAGGCCTACTTGTGTCAGGTCCATTTAAGCCCACGGCCCATACGAGATGTGCCAATTCGACCCGTCAACGACCCGTTAAAGATTTGACACCATTGCAGCCCATCGTCAGTTCGAGCCCGTTAACAGCCCGCTATATATTTGGGCTCAATATCGGCCCGATGAGATTTTGGCCTGTTAACGGCCCATTTAATGGATAGGCCAATTTTCAGGATGTACATCTTTCGGCCTTTTAGCGACCCATTTAAATGTTGGGCTAATTTCCGGCCCGGTGTGTCTTTCAGCCCGTTGACGGCCCATAAATCTGATGGGCCATTTGTAGTCGGACCTGAGTTTCAGCCTTTTAGCGGCCCATTTAAGTGTTGGGACAATTTCTGGCCCGGTGTCACTTTCAGCCTGTTGACGGCCCATAAATCAGTTGGGCCATTTGTAGTCGGACCTGAGTTTTGGCCTTTTAGCAACCCATTTAAGTGTTGGGCCAATTCCCGGCCCTGTGCGCCTTTCGGCCTGTTAACGGACCATAAATGAGTTGGGCCATTTGTAGTCGGACCTTAGTTTTGGCCTTTTAACGGCTCATGCTCTTCATGGTCCAATACCAGCCCGGTTTCTCTTTCGGCCTGCTAAAGGCCCACAACACAGTTGGGCCATTTACAATATGACCTGACTTTCAACCTCTTAGCGGCCCATGCTCTTCATGGTCCAGTACAAGCCCGCTGTCTCTTTCGGCATGCTAAAGGCCTACAGTATAGTTGGGCCATATGTAGCCCAAACTTAGTAACAGCCTGTTAACGGCCCGTGAAATAAATTGGGGACACCTGTTGCCCGCTTTGATGTCGGCCTGTTAACGACCCGGGAGGTAAGAGGACCGACCATTAACTTTCGGCCTAGTAACGGCCCATTAACTTAATGGGCCCACTAAAGTTCGTACATGTCTTTAGGCCAAATTAGATAATTTGAGCCCATTACGACGAGCAATTATGCACAGGACCAAAACCGATCAAGCAAAGGTACGACATACAGGGAATAACGTTGCACATCCAGCATATATTACAGGAAATTACATCCACTAGGCAATCAAAGATTGATGCCAGTGCAAAAAAATGGGCAGAACCTAACCATCTACAACGTCACAATCTGCAACCTCAACACAGATGACGCCCATAAGCATGTGGGCAAGTTCTTGCTGCTTTGCTACACTATCTCTGAAAACATTGATCAGTTGTTGTGTCGCATGACTCTGCACCTCTGATTCATCCACCATTTCCATCATTGCTTCAGCCATTAATTGGTTCACAAACATACATTTATTCTGTTGCATTCGAGATGGAGGATACTGAACAGATTCAAATGGCGATTTTGGCAGGCTTGTATTATTGATAGTGGAGAGTGTCTCGACCACTGTATCATAACATAAATTAGGACGGGAACCAAACAGATTAATCATGAGTTATTGCCATATTACCTGGCCTAGATTTACTGGAAAGAAATAATGGGGTTGCCTTGCTGTTTTCAGAGTTTGTCTTCTTATCTTCAGCAGCATGCAGAAAATTAACACACTAGCATTGCTATCATTGGCCAAGTCAGATAATAGGAAAGTAACATTGACACAACGAACATTTGGACAACTAGCCTACACCAAATTAACACAATATGGCACAGCTATCATCAGCCAGGTAAGGTAGTACGAAAGCAACATTGACACAATGAATAAATGGGCAACCAGAGAAGCACTACAATTCAGTAATGTGCGTGATATGAGATAGTACATTCATGCAGCTCAGTATGCAAAACTACCAGGCAGTTTTCCTTACAAAAATCAACATTGGCGCCTTTAACATTTTGCTACAACTAATTTTAGATCAGATAAAGGTTAGATTCACGCCGATTAATAAAATACATGTTGATGTAAAAATATAGTGATATACAATAGGTACTTACATCAGCATTGGAGCATAGAGAATTCCCGCAAGATATTTTCCTCGAATACGATCTCAATGGAGGAAGTCTTCTACCGTTTAACCTTATTTTCTAAAAGAAAGATGGGTAAGAAACATGTACAAAATATGATCAGAATGCTATAAAATTTCATGATGCGAGGATACGCACACGCTTCTTATAATGGAGTTGACATTCTTTTGCTGGACTGGAGCGGACTAGTTCTTTGGCCACTAGAATCTGCTTATTATCAGTGGGAGTTGGGTTTCTCTGTGCTGGAGCAGTATCTATGAAAAATGGAGTTAGTTTATTATCTCCTGGCGTTTGGATCTTTTGCAAAGACCTGGTTTGTAACCCTTCAGATTCTAACATAGCCGTCTTCCCCTTGCATGCCTTATATAGAAGAATGGTGATTTAGTTCTAAAACATGCTACAGCAGAGATGGAATAGGTACTGAAGAATAGAAAGGCATGACATATTGATATGTATTCCCTCCATCCGGAAATAAATGGATGGGTCTAGGCGTATTTCAGTTCTAGATACATCCAGTTTTATCCATTTCTGTGACATTTAATCCGGACGGAGGGAGTATGATGTAAGAGCTAGGGATACGACAAGACAACACAGTAAAAAAACACTAAAAAATCCACTGCAGAACCAAAGTATTCAAACCCACTGATATGAGATAGTACACTCATGCAGCTCAAGATGCAAAACTACCAGGCAGTTTTCCTTACAAAAATCAACATTGTGGCCTTTAATCATACATTTTGCTACAACTAAATTTAGATCAGATAAAGGTTGGATTCACGCCGATTAACAAAATACATGTTGATGTAAAAATATAGTGATATACAACAGATACTTACATCTACATTGGAGCACAGAGAATTCCTGCAAGAATCTTTCCTCATAAATGATACCATTGCAGAAATTCTTCTATCTGTTAAGCTTATTTTCTAAAAGAGAGATGGGTAAGAAACATGTAGAAAATATGATCAGCATGCTATAAAATTTCATGATGCAAGGATACGCACACGCTTCTTAGAATTAAATTGACATATTTTTGCTGGACTGGAGAGGACTAGTTCTTTGGCCACTGGAATCTGCTTATTATCAGTAGGAGTTGGGTTTCTCTGTGCTGGAGCAGTATCTATAAAAACTGGAGTTGGTTTATTATCTCCTGGCGTTTGGATCTTTTGCAAAGGCCTTGTTTGTAACCCTTCAGATCCTAACATAGTCGTCTTCCCCTTGCATGCCTTGTATAGAAGAATGGTGCTTTAATTATAAAACATGCGACAACAGAGAGATGGAATTGGTACTGAAGAATAGAAAGGCATAACATGTTGACATGTATTCCCTCCATCCTGAAAAAAATGATGGGTCTAGGCGTATTTCAGTTCTAGATACATCCTTTTTTATCCATTTCGGCAACATGTAATCCGGACGGAGGGAGTATGGTGTAAGAGCTAGGGATACGACAGGACAACACAGCAAAAAAAAACACTAGTTGAATGTAAAACTATATGCTAGCGGAATACATACAGAAATAACTAAGGCAACATACACGTGTATGATTGGGAAAATAAGATGGCATTGCAACAGAGCACTAGAATAGCACTTCAATGTAAAAAAACATGATATGGTAGACAAATGAAGTACACACTGATGAATAACAATGCATAAGATATTCAGAAGCATGATGTCCAAATTAAGCAGATGGCATTGCGATAGAGTAGAATGACAATACTTGAATTTGAAAACATGTTATCATGAATGGAATAGGTACTGAAAAACAGGAAGGCATGACATATTTACATGCATGATCAGCATGCTAAGCACATGGCATTGCAACAGAGTAGATACACTCCAGGACATTATATGCATGTTGTACCCATATCACAGGCCAAGTTAGAGCAAAGACCTTGTGGGGTGAAGAGGATTCATCATCTTTCTGCAAGTCTTTTGAAGAACTGCCTTTACATGTTCCATCATATTGGGTATCATTGCCATCAAGTTTATTGGCCTTTACATTGCTCCGTGAGGTTCTTGTGGATATATCAGTGTGTGCAATTATATCTGACATGCATGGAAGACAACTAGTAGTTAGATTTATATAATGAGTGCCTATAGGAGACGACATAAATAGTAGGACTGGGATTAACTAGCAGCAACAGGTCTCATAAACTAAAGGGAGAACACAGATGAAAGCTACAGAATGTATCGTTTGTACTCGAGATTAACTAGATGGCACACAAAAGTATTAAAGAACAACATAGGTAATACTAGAAGTGGTATAATACTATAATCACCAGCCTGTGGGATAGCATTGGCTGATGGATGCTAACTATGGAATAGCGTTACCTAAAGAACAAGTATCTTAGCTGAACTATGGAACAACGTGAACTCCTGAACAAGACCCGTAAGAGATCAACATGAATATACAGTGAAATGTGATGATCTATTTTCCATGCTTAGATGAATAACAAAGCCATAAATGTTGCACACAAGCAAGATGAGGGTACAACCTATCTGGCTGCCATCCATAGGAGTGAGCATCATGTGCTGACTTGTCGATGGCCCTGCAGTTGCTGTGGTTGTCCATGTCGGGCACGCGCATTCGATACAGGGAACTGTTGAGTGGGGACTATAGCTCCCTTCTGGTGTATGCTTCCCTTGTTGGAGCAGCTACGGTGAGTCAGAAGACGGTGTGTCTGAAGATGCAGATAACACATAATTTTAAGAACGACATATCTCTTTGATCTGAAGAAATACACTAAGAAATCAGCAGCAAGGTACGAGAGTGGTCACACGTCTATTGACTGATAACTAAATTAGGGTCACACGATTTTATTTTATTTTGGTACTGTCCGATCTACGCCGGATGGCTTGATGGTCGTTTTGTGCCTCCCGGCTGACACTGTTCGGAATCTTCCCCAAAGAGCCAGCGACCAACGGCAGAGCAGCCTGCCTCCGCCGTCTGTGGCCCCGGCCAAAACCCCGCTCCCCGCCCCACCGCACTGCCGTGGTTGCGCCGCCCCCGGGCCAATCCACAAAGACTCCCCATCATCCAGATCCGGCAGCGGCAGTACCTTCAACCCATGCAACTCTAAAAGATAGCCATCTAAGCGCTGTTTCCGTGGCGAACTTGCGGCCCCGCACACTTACGTTAGAAACCAGCCAACCGACAGCCTAGGAGCTCCGCCGCCTCGAGGGGTGCTGCTTCCCATTGGGAATCGATTGGCTCAGAATAAAAATTCAGACAACTGACGCCTAAATAAAGTGATTTGAGATGAGGGTGCAACCTATCTGGCGGCATGGTGAAGTAGGCAGGTCCAGCTGCTGAGTCGGTGAGGCCGGCGCAGTTGCGATGGCGACCGGCGGCAGGGAAAGAGCGATGTCGCGACGGTCGACGGCTACGCGGAAGCAGCGCTAGGACTCTGGACGGATCCAAAGTTGGAGCCGCTCCGGCGCCGTGAACAACGGCAGGGGTGAATCAGCTCCGGTATGGTTCACGCGGCCGCCGTCGAGGCAGCACCAGCAGCACGAAGTAAGAGGCACACGGCCCAGTGCACGACGGCAAATGGACATCGTCTCCAGCATTAGGGAGGAGGGCGACTGTGAAATTGGTGCGGTGGGGGCGCCATGGAGGTGGGGCTGAGGTTTCGCGGCTCGGGAGAAGGTGATTTGGCACCCACGAGGTATGAATGGGGGCGGGCGGGGTAGGGGGAATTGGGAGGGGAGTGGAACCATGTCTTACGGACGCATTTGTCTGAAATGTGAGGGGGAGTTACAGTTCTACCCTTGCCTATAGGCTTCTCGGCTTGGGTCTGTGTACTGAGGGTCGGGGATAGTAGAGTAACTTTGCTTCTCCCCAAATAGTGGGCGGGAGCGATTTCGGGCGATGAGGGTGTGTTTTGAACTATAGTGGGCGCGAGCAATTTTGGGCTAGGAGAGCGTGTTTTGCCAACCATGGTTTATGAATTATTCGGCACATGTCATTTCGGCCGAGGAGAAGGCGCGCTTGGATGAAGTTATGAACCTACCCTCATGTACGGGCCAATTGATGCGTGCCCCACATAGGACGGTATTTCGCGTCTCCCATTTATTTGCTCGGGCGAATTCCACCGAGCAGAGAGGATGTTTAACAGTTCATTCAAATTTTGGGAGAACGAGCATCCACGTCTATCTTACCAAGTCGATTCTAATCAAATTTTGAAATATTAGCTTGCCACTTCTTTTTTAGATGAGAGATGATGCTCGGGAGTAATGTGTTTTACATGCTCGTTGCTAGCGATTTACTATATGACAAATAGTTGACCCACTCAAAAACGCGAATCAAACCCAAAATGAAATATCTCGATTCAATGAAATAGCTCGTTCAGTAGGTCAAAATAGTGAACTAAATCCAAAATTTAACACCTCAATCAAGTAGCATGTTGTACAGTATTATAGTACTCCATGAACATGTTGAAAGTCAAATTAATGAACTTGTTTGATATACGCATATATCCGTTCATGTGTGGATTACAAACAACATGTTCTCCAATTTAAATATTTGAATGCAAGTTTATATCGAAACATGGTTTATATCAGTCTTTGATGCATAAAACGCGACCTTCCCCTCTCCCGGACTCCTGTTCTCTCTCTCTCTCTCTC